>NC_069501.1:844719947-845019947 GCF_027579735.1 Bombina bombina
CAAACCAGAGATATAGGAAATCCCTATATCACTAAAATCATCCTATCACCATGGGTCAACTAATAAAAATTAAAAAATAGAACTAAAAATGAAAATTAGAAATAAAATACAGGACCACAGAGAACCACCACTTCAGACACAGGGGTGTCAAAAAAGAAAGAAACCAGGGGCATATTCGAGACCATAAAATAAATAAAAATAGAAATATATGAAGTGCACAAGTGTTTTCCCAGACCTATTCTGTGTGTGTGAATATATTAAAGATAATATTAAAAATAAAATTAAAAGTAAAAACAATGTAACTCCTAGCAAAACTAGTTACTGGCTCCTGAAGCAATACCAGAGCCCTCAAGATAACACACTCACAAAAGGAGACCAAGCTACTAAAATAAAAGGAGAGGAAGGAAAGGGGTGAAGGAAGGGGGGGAAAGAAGGGGGGGGGGGAATGGGAAAAGGGGGGGGGAGGAGGGGAGAAAGGAGGGGGAGGCCAAAAAGGGGGAGGGAAGGGGGGGGAGGAGGGAGGGGGGGAAGGAGGGAAAGAAGGGGGGGAATGAAGAGGGGAAAGGGAAAGGAAAAAGAACAAATAAAAAAGAAAAGAAGAAAAAGAACAAAGAAGGAAAAAGGGAGAAATAAAGAAAAGAAAAAGCAAGAAACAAGAAACTAAAGATAGGGGATATCCCCCCTAGACCACTGAATCATGTACTCTCATCTGCAATTGAACTCCTGGACTCTCCATGAGGTGATGGTCAACAGTAGCAACTATGGAAACAAAATCAGCCAAGGTAAGCTTGCCACCCTGTATGGGTATTAAGTCCTCTTGGGGTCAGTGTACCCAATTCATGGATCCACTGAGTCTCTTTCTGCAATAATATCTTGGCTCGATTTCCTCCTCTCTTCAGACTTGGCACATGATCAATCAGGCGAAATCTCATGTCAGTTACGGTGTGGTTCTTCTCAAGGAAATGGCGAGCCACCGGTTGGTCAGGCATATCCCCTATCTTTAGTTTCTTGTTTCTTGCTTTTTCTTTTCTTTATTTCTCCCTTTTTTCTTCTTTGTTCTTTTTCTTCTTTTCTTTTTTATTTGTTCTTTTTCCTTTCCCTTTCCCCTCTTCATTCCCCCCTTCTTTCCCTCCTTCCCCTCCTCCCCCCCCTTCCCTCCCCCCCTTTTTGGCCTCCCCCTCCTTCCCCCCCCCCTTTTCCCATTTCCCCCCCCTTCTTTCCCCCCCTTCCTTCTCCCCTTTCCTTCCTCTCCTTTTATTTTAGTAGCTTGGTCTCCTTTTGTGAGTGTGTTATCTTGAGGGCTCTGGTATTGCTTCAGGAGCCGGTAACTAGTTTTGCTAGGAGTTACATTGTTTTTACTTTTAATTTTATTTTTAATATTATCTTTAATATATTCACACACACAGAATAGGTCTGGGAAAACACTTGTGCACTTCATATATGTCTATTTTTATTTATTTTATGGTCTCAAATATGCCCCTGGTTTCTTTCTTTTTTGACACCCCTGTGTCTGAAGTGGTGGTTCTCTGTGGTCCTGTATTTTATTTCTAATTTTCATTTTTAGTTCTATTTTTTAATTTTTATTAGTTGACCCATGGTGATAGGATGATTTTAGTGATATAGGGATTTCCTATATCTCTAGTTTGGTGATTGTATTGGCTGTAGATAGGACCGTTAGTAGGTTGAATATGATGGTTTATATGCATTTTGGGCACAGATAGTTAGGGTGTTCTGTAGGATCACTTTATGCTGGTGACATATTTATTTCTATTAAGTTGTTCTTAATTGTACATTTGCATACTATTTGTTGTGGTTTTATGGGTTGGTGTTTTGATGAAGTCTCTGGGGCTCCACTAGTTATTATGACTGTTAGAAATGAACTCAGGATCATACCTCTTTATCTTAGGTTGTATACTTGATAAATAAGAGGGGGGTACTAATGTGACTTTTCCCTATGGGGTGGCTGAGAGATCCCTGAGTCGGGCACTTTGCGTATACTATGGCCTCTGTGATTGCGGCCGATTTCTGTCATCTGTGTTGGCTGGTTTGTGGGAGTGTGGCCTGGCAGACTGTGGGAATCTATTGGAGTGACATTATACGTATTTGCGTTTACATTTTCGGCCGTGCTGATCGGAGTTTGTTGGGAGATGAACGGTGGCGCTGTGTGCATGGGGTTGTTTGGTGCTTTGTATGTGGCTTGCTCTTGTCGCTGTTACCTGTCCGATATGGGTAGACTATGGGGGCCGTTATAAACAATGGAATCCAGTGGGGACTCCCTGTCAGATTGGTTGCCATAGCAACTCCTGCACTAGGTATGCCGGTGAAGCAGCACGCCCACAGTGGGCGGTCTCATTGGTCCCGGACTCTAGCACCTCTGTTTGGTTACTTGTTGGGGCACGCCTGTGTTTATCTAGTTGTCTAGACAACGTGTGATGTGGTCCAATGGGAGATTAGGTGACGTAAACACTAGTGTTGTGTTTATGAAGGGAAATCGGTGACAGCAATCGGGTCTGTTTTACTTTTGATCCCATCTTGATTGGTGATGAGGTATATGAATGGAAATAGTACTGTGCATAATGAGAAGGTGTGGGATTCTTTATCAGCGAATCTTGATAGTAATTAGAAGTAGGGGAGTATCCTTGGGTGATGCCAAACCCTTTATGACGTTGGTGGAGAGTCCATTTCTGACACAGGGGTTCTATGATGATCCATTTTTAGCAGTCTGGGGCATTATTCGTGATATATCCACATATGTAGTTACACTTCTATTACATTTTGTATCTTTAAACATTACAACAATAATGGTTTTTGTTTTTTCTTTTTGAATTTGTGAATACATGTGTTTTTTTATTTAATACACTTATCCGGTAGAAACCACTGTATTTTGCACACGGTTTCCAGTGATTGGAGCTTGCATTGGGGGTGGGTTTTGTATGCCTTTATAAGTTGGTTTGTTTGGAGTTTTCAAACTGTCAGAGGAAGGGACGTGTTAAGTCCCGAAACGTCACATTCAATAAAAATTTGTTGTCACACTTGAAGTCTGAAGTCCAGTGAGTGCTTTTCCTGCTATATTTTTTTCTGAATTTTTTGAAAGCACCCTGGCAGGTGAACGGTTGGTGGGAGTGCATATGCCTATGAACTCTTTATATATATATATATATATATATATATATATATATATATATATATATATATATATATATATATATATATGTACATACACCCATATATATATATATATATATATATATATACACACATATATATATACACACATATATACACACATATATATGTATATATATATATATATATATATATACACACACACACACATGTATATACAGTATATATATATATATATATATATATATATATATATATATATACACACACATATATATATGCGATGTTCGATCCGCCCCCTATTCGTCATCATTGAGTAAACTTTGACCCTGTAGCTCACAGTCACAAGACACATTCCAGCCAATCAGCAGCAGATACTCCCTCCCAGACCCTCCCACCTCCTGGACAGCAACCATTTTAGATTCATTCGGAGCCTGCATTCTTAGTGAGAGGAGGGACAGTGTAGCTGCTGCTGATTTAATAGGGAAATCGATAGCTAGGCTGTGTATTTAGTGTTCACTACAGTCCTAAAGGACTCATCTGATCTCTGCTGTAAGGACAGCACCCCAAAAAGCCCTTTTTAGGGCTAGAACATCAGTCTGCTTTTTTTTTTCCCCTGTGTAATCTAATTGCAGCTCAGGCTCACAGCGTATACTGTGCCCACTTGCCCAGTGCCACCACTCATATCTGGTGTAACAGTAGTGTACATTTAAAAAAAAAGAAAAAACTTTTTTTAATTTTAAATAATAGCAGTCATTTTCCTTCACACGTGTGCGTTTGAGGTCCTGCCAGGGCACAGTGTGACACCAGTGCAAGTCATATCTGCTAAAAAAAGTAGTGTACATTTAAAATAAAATAAAAACTTTTTTTAATTTGAAATAATAGCAGTAATTTTCCTTCACACGTGTGCGTTTGAGGTCCTGCCAGGGCACAGTGTGACACCAGTGCAAGTCATATCTGCTAAAACAGTAGTGTACATTTAAAAAAAAAAAAAAAAAACCTTTTTTTATTGTGAAATAATAGCAGTCAGTTTCCTTCACACGTGTGCGTTCCAGGTCCTGCCAGGGCACAGTGTCACACCAGTGCAAGTCATATCTACTAAAACAGTAGTGTACATACATTTAAAAAAAAACAACAACCTTTTTTATTGTGAAATAATAGCAGTCAGTTTCCCTCACACGTGTGTGCTCCAGGTCCTGCCAGGGCACGTGCAAGTCATATCTACTAAAACAGTAGTGTACATACATTTAAAAAAAAACAAAAACCTTTTTTTACTGTGAAATAATAGCAGTCAGTTTCCCTCACACGTGTGCGTTCCAGGTCCTGCCAGGGCACAGTGTCAGACCAGTGCAAGTCATATCTGCTAAAACAGTAGTGTACATACATTTAAAAAAAACAACCTTTTTTTATTGTGAAATAATAGCAGTCAGTTTCCCTCACACGTGTGCGCTCCAGGTCCTGCCAGGGCACAGTGTCACACCAGTGCAAGTCATATCTACTAAAACAGTAGTGTACATACATTTTAAAAAAAAAAAAAAACTTTTTTTACTGTGAAATAATAGCAGTCAGTTTCCCTCACACGTGTGCGTTCCAGGTCCTGCCAGGGCACAGTGTCACACCAGTGCAAGTCATATCTGCTAAAACAGTAGTGTACATTTAAAAAAAAAAAAAAACCTTTCACTACCTGAACGATACAACATCATACCTGATGTTTTAAAGCACGTTATTCCAAACAATTTAGGAATGTTAGGTGATTTATGCCCTTTATGGATTAAAACCAGACTCTGCATCAACTATGTAATTTTCCATGGGAGTTTGCCATGGATCCCCCTCCGGCATACCACAGTCCAGGTGTTAGTCCCCTTGAAACAACTTTTCCATCACTTTTGTGGCCAGAAAGAGTCCCTGTGGGTTTTAAAACTCGCCTGCCTATTGAAGTCTATGGTGGTCCGCCCGGTTTGCAAACTTTTGCGAAATTTTTTTTTAGGTTCGCGACATCACTATCCAGCGGTCCTGGATTGCGATCTAGACTCTGGTTGTCCCCTTGGAGTCACCCAAAACAGCCTCCCATGACCGGTCTGGATCACAGTGTCTGTCAGTAATACTCAGTACAGTCAGCATCAGCATTGCATATTGCCGACGCCATACAAACTTACCATGCAGCCTTAGCCTCCAGAAAGTGAAACCCTGCAGTGCCGAGCACCGGTTAAACACTGCTGGAGGAGGCCTGCGGCTGCGTGCGTGGTAGCAATAGGCTGGGTGTGCCAAAGGGGGCAGTGTTGGTTGGTCGGGACCGTGGGGGGGTGTCATGCGCTGCGCTGCATGCACAGCTGGGCCAAAATAGATAAGGAAAGGAACAGGAACATTAACATAAAGTAAAAAAAAATAACAAATCAGCCTGCTCTAAATTGTGCCCCCCTGCTGAGGCGTCCTAAGGCAGTTGCCTATATCGCCTTATACAATCCGCCGGCCCTGTCAGGAGCACATGCCCATTGACAATAGGTTGTGAGGTACAGCTTTTCATTGGCTTTGCTGGTTACTGAAAAGAAAAAAAGGTTTGCATAGGAGGTTAGGGTGTGTAGAACCCATACACAGAACAATGAAAGTCTTTTTGAAAGCTTTATTGATTGAGAACTTAGCAAAAGAACAATTGGTAGTTCAGATTAAAGATCACAGAAAAAGCAAGTTTGAACATAGGCCTTATACAAAACACTAGTCCAACACAAGGTTCAGAATACTTTAAGTAGTTTGCAGTAACTAATTCCAATAGACATTGTTGCTTAAATTGAACAGTAAAGAGTGAGGTAGTCACAGAACACCTGGTAGTTACTGCAGGCACAGCTAGTGAGAGGAAAGCAGGCACAGGATACCCAGCGGGTACTATTGAAACGGTCATGGGATACCAGATGGGTACAGTAGGAACAGCTCATTTTTTAGCAGGGGTTCATGTCAAGATAGACTGGATAATGAATAGCTCTAAATTTGGAGATATTTTGGCACAAAACCTGCTGACTCCTGTCAGAAAGCTGAAGATTTTGAAGAATTTCACATTTCAACATGACAATGACACAAAGCACACATCCAAGTCGACAAAGCCATGGTTTAAGAAAATTGAAGTCTTGAAATGGTTCAGTCAGAGCCCAGACATTAATCCCATTGAAAACTTGTGGAATTACTTAAAGTGCACTGTATAAAGGATATCCCCTTACAATTTGAAGAACTTTGTAGGTTGGTGACTTTCTAAGCAGAATACGGCCATATTGAGTGACGAAGATCCCAATTTTAATATCAAAGCATAGCTGCTTTTTGCAGGCATTTTTTTGCAGAATTATAAATGTGTTGTTTATTTGTTCCAATACCTTTTGTTTTGTGTAACTATTTGGTCTCATTGGCAGCACTCCCAAAGATGTATTTAAACAAAGTCTTGTATTTGTATTTATAAAAAAAGGGAGACTGACCATCGTCTGTTGGTTAAAGCACCCCACCCAAGCTCAGGTGTACTCATGACAGTGCAATGGAGTTGTATACATAAAGCCAGGAAGTCTCATTGTATTATGAAGAGAAAAAGCAGGAATGATTCAGCCCATGAAGACAAAGTGCTGTAGTGTTAGGACCAGTCAATATTGGGACACCTTGTAAGTTGATGACTGGCTAAGCCAAATATGGCCATATTGTGTGACTAAGATCCCAATTTTAATATCAAAGCATAGCTTGTTTTTAGCAGGCAATTTTGCAGCATTTAAAAATATGTTGTTTATTTGTAAATGAATGTGTGTCAATAACTTTTGTTTGGTGTAACTATTTTGTCTAATTGACAGCACTTCCAAAGATGTATTTAAAATTTTTGTAAGGTGTGCTAAACCAAATATTGTATATATATTTATATATATTAGAAGTGGAATGGGGTACACTGATGAAATTTACAGCTCAGGATAATTTACCCCAGACAAGCCTAGATGCTCACTCCATTATGTAAAGATTGCATATAAATATCAAACAATACACAGGATAGCTGATACTCAGATGCAATAACCCCCAAAAAACCCTTAAAGCTAAAATACATTAAATGAAGAGATAATTACAGCATTTGGCCAAATGGTGACAGCAGCAGAAATACGCTTTCAGCTCTACAAGTTTGTGCAACAGAAAGTGAGAGAATATTTTGCATGTCATACTCATGCTGACATTGGAATAAAAAATGTAGCAGGATGTTAATAAGAATTTGAAATACCCCCCCCCCTGACATGTGCAATTTTTAACCAAGTGACTAAAATGTATATGCACTTTATTCATAAATTTAGTCAAACTTGGAAATGCTGTAAAGGTAGTAACACACAAACACAGACACACTCATAGGGGTCAATTTATCAAGCTCCATATGGAGCTTGATGACTCGTGCTCACTGGAAACAGAAGTTATGAAGCAGCGGTCTAGAGACCGGTGCTCCATAACTTGTCCGCCTGCTCTGAGGCAGTGGACAGAAATCAATGCGATCGAATACCATCGGGTTGATTGACACCCCCTGCTAGCGGCTGATTTGCCGCGAATCTGCAGGGGGCGGTATTGCACCAGCAGTTCACAAGAACTGCTGGTGCAATGATCAATGCCAACAGCGTATGCTGTCGGCATTTATCAATGTGCAGCGGACATGATATGCTACATTGTATCATGTCCGCTCGCACTTTAGTAAATTGACCCCATACACTGAAACACACACTCACACATAAGGATTTACATATAGACACTCTAGCAGACACGCAAAGAAACACAAAAACACACTCAGACACAGACACCCACACAGACACTAAGCACTTGTTTATATTGATCTGACAAGTAATGAGGTAGACTACAGTTTTGTCAAAAAAGGAGATTTACAAGACAAAATATGGAGTTCTGATTATCTTTTTGTCAAGGAAGATGCCAACTATATGATGACAACAGCATGCAGTGGCTGAAAGGAAGGGCCCTGAACTGCCTAAACAATAATTTAAAGGTTAAGTGGTGGATTAGTGACTTCCGGGAAAGGTCTCATTAGTTCCAAAGGGGTAGATTTATCATAGTGCAAGCGGACATGATACGATGTAGCGTATCATGTCCACTGCACATCGATAAATGCCAACAGCATGCACTGTCGGCATTTATCATTGCACCAGCAGTTCTTGTGAACTGCTGGTGCAATGCCGCCCCCTGCAGATTCGTGGCCAACTGGCTGCTAGCAGGGCGTGTCAATCAACCCGATCATATTCAATCGTGTTGATTTCTGTCAGGCGGCCTCAGAGCAGGCGGACAAGTTATGGAGCAGCTTTTTCACTCAGTGGAGATAGTAAAGAAAACTGCTAGATACATTGAACATGCATCGGCTGAACAGAAGCACAATGATCAGCAACTGGTTTACATGTAACTAGAAAATCCTCTATCAAGACTTAAAAAAAGTCTTCTAAAGCTGTAAAATTGAGAAAAAATTATTTGAGAAATATCATACAGAGCTCTTAGTGAATTTTCAAGGATGTAGGAGTTCAATCCAGCTATCTTTCTGTACATTAGTATATGGGTTAGGGATCTGGAAATTCATACTTGGTAGAAGCACTCATTCAACCATTACTGTGAAACGTTACTGAATGACTCTTCAGTGGCCCAATCCTAAGCCAATCTATTTACCAAAGAATTGCAAATAGCATGTCCGGATCTGTAACAAGACAACACAGTTTGAAGATCATGTACGGATTGTGATCAGCCCCATAATTATATGCAAGCAGTACTGTTAAAATAAAATGCTCAGGAGGAGAACTTCCGTGTGGCGGCCATGTTTGGTCGCACTATTGCAGGCTGCTTCAGTGTTTATTCAAAATGATATAATATCTCCCTCCAGAGGATCAATTATCACACAGTATGTGCAGATTTGAGATCTATGCAAGCTATAAAAACTAAGGAACCCAGTATCAACGAAAACGCTGCAGACTTCCCTGCCTGGTGTAATCTTCAAGATTCGGCCTTCAATACAACCTCATGGCAGAGTGCCCTGTTACTACGCTCTTATTAAGTACCGGGTATTACCCAAAACAGAATTTATAAGCTAACTTACGATTCAATGCTGAAATATGTTTGCTGAAAATATTGTAGAATCTATGGATATTCTCATTGTTATCTGTAATTTATTGGGAGTTCACCACAATGCTTTCCTAGATACAATGAGAGAGGCAGTCAATCCTACCAATACCACGCTGAGCACAGAGGAGACTTTGGTGTGATAACACTGTGCCATTAGAGGTGGTTGGAGCCTTGGGGCCCTGGCTTCCGCTACCTCTTTCATACTACAGCCACTGAAGTGTGAAAACTGATGAACCAACTTCAGAGGACGCTGGTGAATTCCGAAAAAGTAGCTCAGTCGGGGTGCAGAATATAGATGTGGAACCATATGTCTGTGAGGAGCCACACGCTGATAATGTGGAAGATATTCAACAGAGTCAGAACGACATGGCAGGTACCTCTGTGCTGGCACTTAATGGGAACTCATTTCCATACATCAGTGTACTAAGCAAGATTCCAGCAACTTCGTTCAGTTTTATAACGGATGATGTTGGTGCAACAGGGCTTTACAACCTAGAGACCCTGGGACTGTTACAAGCTATAACGGCTCTTTTTGAACCCTGGGAGACGTTCAAAGTTCTGAGCAATGAAACTCAAACTATTTGTATGCTTTATCACAAACCTCAATAAAAAAACAAACTTATAAATAAAAAAAAAATGCTCAAACATATTAGAGCATTTTCTTTTTTTGTACTTATATATCTCTTTAAACTGCAATAAATGCAATGCCGCACTCTAACCCATATTTTACAAAATCATTGCAAACCATTTGAGGGAAGACAATGGGGCCGATTTATCAAGCTCCGTAAGGAGCGTGATGCCCCTGTTTCCGCGCGAGCCTTCAGGCTCGCCGGAAAAAGCAGTTATGAAGCAGTGGTCTAAACAACTCTGCTCCATACAGAAATCAACTCGATTTAATACGATCAGGTTGATTGACACCGCCTGCTAGTGGCCGATTGGCCGCAAATCTGCAGGGGGCGGCATTGCACAAGCAGTTCACAAGAACTGCTGGTGCAATGATAAATGCCGACAGCATACAGGATTTATCGATGTGCAGCGGACATGATACGCTACATTGTATCATGTCCGCTCGCTCTATGATAAATTTACCCCAATGTCTCCAACTAATAAGCAAGTTAGGAAGGATTTTGATCCTGCTATAGAAATTAAGATAAATTCCTCAATTCTACTCTAATAAGGTAGGCACAGACAGCCGTTTTAGGATTTACCTGTTAGAGCAGTGAATAGCGTACTACAGCAGGGCATAGAAAACAATTTTGCTTTATTATGTTTGCTTCTTCTTTCATTTGTGGTTTTAAATATATATAGCACTCTCAGGAAGCTGTGCTGACCCCAGAGTCACAGGCAGTTAACCCCAGTCAAGTCTTGGTGCAACGCCCATAGGGAAAATGTCAAAATAAATTAATACAACACACAGAGACAGTCCAGCACTCGCTTACAAGCTCTCAGCTAAGATTAAAAGCAAAACTGGAAGAGTTAGTTACCGCATCTGACCAAATGGGACAAGCCCAGGTACCACGTCAAGGTCTCTCCCAAAACCTGGGTCCCTAATACAGCCATACAAATGCAAGCTCTCAATTAAACAAACTGGTAACAAGTCAAGGGTTCACAGATTTATGTAATCACCCTAAACATTAACAAAACACGGAAGGAGACTACACTCTCAGACTGGACTGGGTACACATCCTATGACCCTGCAACATACTCAGCCCTGGGTACTCAATAGCACTCTCAGGAAGCTGTGCTGTCCCCAGAGTTACAGGCAGTTAACCACAGTCATGTCTGGGTGCAAGGCCCATAGGGAAAATTACAACATAATTTAATACATTACGCAGAGAATGTCCAGCACTTGATTGCAAGCTCTCAGCTAAGATTAAAAGCAAAACTGGAAGAGTACGTGTAAGAGTTAGTTACCGAATCTGGCCATATGGGACAAGTCCAGGTACCACCTCAAGGTCTCTCCCAAAACCTGGGTCCCTATATATATATATATATATATATATATATATATATATATATATATATATATATATAAAACAAAGGTACTAGCACTCACCAGATTTAAATCACTCAAAACTTTATTCCTGTGACGTTTCGTGGTTATTGCCTCTTCCTCAGACAAAGGGGTGATAACCCCAAAATGCTACTGGTTTTGAGTGATTTAAATCCAGCAAGTGCTAGTACCTTTGTCTGATGTGGATTACCTCTTAGCAGCCTGGTCCTGTAACTTTCCCATTTATGCGAGTGCTCTGACTGTTGGGTATTATATATATATATCTCCCTGGATTCATGTTGCTGAAGAGAGGAAGGATCGTGGTATATTGCTGCCATATACACTCAATACAAAGGGGCCTATCTATAAAGCTCCGTACGGAGCTTGAGTGCCCGTGTTTCTGGTGAGCCTGCAGGTTCGCCAGAAACACCAGTTATGAAACAGTGGTCTAAAGACCGGTACTCCATAACCCTGTCCGCCTGCTCTGATGCAATGCTGAATACGGAGAGCTTATTGCTCACCGCATTCAGCGAGGTCTTGCGGACCTGATCCGCACTGTCGGATCAGGTTCGCAAGACCTATGATAAATAGGCCTCAAAATCTGTATTTGTAAATCAGCAGTTTACGTAGCTGCCTAGGGAAACTTCAATTAAATGGCACTTATGTGGCTTGGCAAGTTATTTAGTTTGTTATTATCATACATTGTGTGTGCTGCTTTTGATACTGCAACATATCTATCTATCGATCAATCTATCTATCTATCTATCTATCTATCTATCTATCTATCTATCAATCTATTTCTATAAGTGTAAGGTATGTCATTTGTTGAGCAAATGGAAAACTATATCTTCACCTGTTCAACTATAAATCTTTCCACCTGCAGTGGCTAATTCTTCCTTAGCTTACTGAGGAAATCCCACTGGACTAAAACTGTAAAAAGATTAGCTTCTACCTGTAAGGAGGAGATAAACTGCAGACTCCAATAATTAAAATCTAATCCTCAAACCCTTGCTTTGAAAGCTACATAATTAAAAATACAAGCAATGACTTTAGAAAAAGCACTGTAGATTCAAAATGCACATAACATATCTAACAAAAGCTATTGAACTATAACCTATACAAACAATTGTATTTAACAAGATATACAGTATAACAGGTCAAAATTGATGTTTCAGTATTTTTTTTTTATTATAGGTAATGACAACAATGCAGGAGCCAATATCTATATCTTATTGACAGCTTTATATTAAATAATAAGCTTGATGGGAGCCTATTTATGTCAATACAAGTTGTATTTTGCTTGTATATATGCAGCTCAAGTGAGGCATACAAAAATAGCACAATTTATTGTCCATTAGAAGTAAAATATTTCTTTTTTTGAGTGATCAAACTGAGCATTTCACTGGTTTTGAGGCTGTTTGCATCAATAAACGTTGATGGACAAAAATCAAACTAATGCAGAAATCCGAGCCTTTTTTCCTAAAGTAGTTAAACAGTCAGACTGGATAATATATTTCCATCACATTTGATGCTCAGTTCAAAAGATCTATTTATCTGTGATGCTGAAATGGACTTCACAAAGTCATCCTATTTGTATGTGATTTGAGAGCTGCACTCTGAAAGTGACAGAAGCTTTACTTTGTATAACAATTTTATCATGTGAAGAGACAGAAACCCACACATTATATAGTTTCATCTTACTTGACAGATTAAGCTTTCTGTGTCCATCAGCATCAACCTTCTGGGCAACTTCGTCAAAATAGCAGTTCCTATACATTTAAATGCTCCAAGGACTCACCTAGATATGCTATCATTATCTTTATCGTTATTATTTTGTCTTTAAGTTATCATGGTCTTTTTGTGCACTGTTAAATAATATGTTACAAGAAACTAAACAGGATGCAGCATATACAAAATGTATATTACTATACATATCTAAAACACCAAATAATAGCTTAGAATCCATTTTTGTTCCAATTTAAGTCCGATAACCATTTTCCCTACACAGTTAAAATCGAGTATTTTAATCTCATTGAAAGTAAACCTATTGAAATCAAGGAGAAATGCTTCTGTTTACTGGTGGAGAGGGACACATTTACTCAGGGATGATGCGAAACTGCTTTATCCAAGACAGGAATATAAGTATTTTTTTTTAATGAAAACTGAACTACAGTGTAAAATGTCTTCTTTAAAATAAACTAAAGAATACGTTTTTCTGCTGTGATCCTCTTTAGAGTGAGGGTGACAGAAATTGAATCATTAATGGCAAAATAACTTGAGTCAAGGTTTGTTGGTTGGTCTGTCAGAAAATAAATATTTAATGTAATGAGAGTATCAGTGTTAAGGGATTAAGATTAACTTAACCATTGCAATGCTGCTTTAGTACTCACACTTTTTCAAATTCTGTACAATGTAATTAATTAATTAAATCACTCTTGATTGAAAACATCTTCTCCAACTCTGATCAATAGCAGTCATAGGTGATGCCACTAATGATGTAATTGATGATCTAAAAATAAAATCTCATGTGTAATGTCATCAAACCCTTGAGAAGTGCACACTTTGGTATCAATGCTACAAAGAGGTTTTAATTGTATTACTGCAAATGAAATATTATTTTATCTGCTGCCTGAGCATTCTAATGAGACTGGTGATGGAAAGATGGAAATATTTATTATATATGTACAGTATACCTGTATATTGCAGCCCTCCTACTTCAAGTCCTTTTGGATGGGGTCAGACTGATATACTACAGAAAATGTTTTCCTCTGTGAAAGGCACAATTAAAAGAGGTTGCACCTGAATGGACCATTCCATAGGGTAAACTTTTATTGCTATGCCCATTCTCAGCTGATTCTTTCTTCTACGACATTTAGGGCTAGATTATGAGTGGAACGCAATTTTACGGTCTTGCTTGCGCGTTAACTTTGCTAGATGGAAGCTTTTTTCATGCATCAGGTTGCGCTCGTATTAAAGTTGAATTGCATGCAAACGAAAACCTGTACTTGGAATATTTCAAAAGCGCAAACTTATTCCCCCATAGACTTCAATCATGCATGAAAAGTGGCAAAATACCTAACACCTTTACTCACGCGCTAACCAGATTGCGTTTACTTATGTGCGCTAATGCAACATTAAAGTGAAGCGATCCGGCGTTTCAGGAAAAGAATGTATTTGTAAAATTCGCTGCAATGTAAACTTTGATGAATGAAAGTGCCCCTGTTTTTAATAGTATTTTAAAAAATCGGGCACTATTTGATCAAGTTTACATTCAGTTTAATATTTCACATTCCATTGTTCTTTGCATAGCAGAATATGTTCTATTTATTCATAAATAAATATTTCTACATATTTCTGATGTTTTTTTTTAGTACAATATATTTGTATACCTGTATATATATACACAAAAAGGTACAGTAGTAACACTAATGGAAGAAAATGAATGAATGAATAAATGAATACTCTCCTCCGAAGCTGTTTTCTCCCGGACTGATTTGAAAATGTGCAAAGGTTTGGAGGCGCAGGTTCACAAAGGAGGGCTCACATTCAAGCTTAAACGGTTGTTCTGCGTGGAAAGATTCACAGTTATGCAGTATCCACCAACATGTGTGGAAAGAGTAATATATACTCACATGATAGAGTTGGGTGTTCGGCTCTTTAGTAAAAATCAAGCATTTCACTTGTAAGGTAAAAAAAAGTTTTTTTTATTTCTCAACGCGTTTCAACTGCAACAGTCCGTCTTTCTCAAGAGCGATTAAAATCAGTAAAAAGTATGCTAACAAAGTTACCTAAACAAGCAACTTATATCCAAAAAAGATGGAATTCCCTATCCTTCAATCTACTAAAGGAGGTGCAGCTACACCTAAGAAGTCCACACCTAGAATGATTTCCTAGAGATTTTACTTCAAACTCCCTGCAGCTGGACCTGCATGCTCAGCTTTCCTTCCACATTTTTTTTCCAAAACCTTTATTGAGTGTAAATATGTATAAACAGTTACACAAACAATGTGATTGTAAGGAAAAGAGGATTACATTAGGTCAATATCTAACTGGTTAACATGCATTGTAGCACAACAAGGTAAAAATAAAGGTAGTAGAGTCCAAATGCAATTGCTGCATGGTTTACAGTAATGGCAAGTCCGTGTATATCTCTCTCGAGAGAGTTTGCTGTGTATAACAAAGATAGTGTGCAACATATAATACAAGTTATTTACTAGACACACATGAAGAAAAAACCTGGTGGGTGAGAATTGTAAGTTTGGCCTCCCTTACTTCTGGATATCTAGATTTTGGCTGTCCAGGGTAATCTGTGAGCTACAAATTATCCTAAGTTGGGGTATTGGCATTGTGAGGTAATTGTTATCCATGTGAGTCTTGATCTGCATTGGTGTCAGGTTAGGAAATGTCCAGAAGAAGACCCAAATGCTAGGGCGAACTTAAACAACACCCTTGCACTCTGAGTTTAATCCAGGACGTGACCCCACGACAACCTCCAAAAAACAAAGTACTCACGATATGGAGCAGGGTTAGCATGTGCCAAAGTAATTCAAGATATCAGCCAGATAGACTTCTGAATAAGGAACTGGTTTCAGGAGATGTCTTCCACAGAATCAAGAGAGCAGGGATAGTCCACTTATACTCAGATAGACGAAGGGTAAAACAGGAAACAGTTAATAATGCAGGAGTAGGTAATTTGTTATCAGGCAGTCTGAGGGTTAACACTGTGTAGACAGTCTTTGCAGAGTATGCAACAGGTAATCAGGCAGTTTGAGGGTTAACACTGAGTAGACAGTCTTTGCAGAGTATGCAACAGGTAATCAGGCAGTTTGAGGGTTAACACTGTGTAGACAGTCTTTGCAGAGTATGCAACAGGTAATCAGGCAGTTTGAGGGTTAACACTGTGTAGTCAGAACTTGCAGAATTAACAACATGTAATCAGGTAGTTTGAAGGTTAACACTGTGTTGTCAGAACTTGCAGAGATAGCAACAGGTAATCTGGTAGTTTGAAGGTTAACACAGATTAATCAGTACTTGTTGAGATTGGCAACAGTATATCAAGCAGTTTGAAGGTTTAAACTGAATAATTGTATTTGCAGAGTTTGGAAACAGGTAAACATGCAGATTGAAGATTTCACAGAAATAACAGTATTTGAATAGTTTGGCAGTACACAGAGTAGTCAGAATTTGCAGCAGGTAAACAGGCAGTTTGGAAGTTTCACAAAACAAACAGTACTTGCATTGTTTGGAGACAGATAATCAGAAGGTTGAAGGTTAATCCAGCATAGTCAGTCCTTGAAGAGATTGGCAACAGAAAAGCAGCAGTTAGAGAGATTCCACAGCGAATTCCTAACAGAAGCCACAAAGTTAAACAAACAAACGGACACTGGAGAAACAGGAAGCCCGGAATAAAAAGCCTGGTTGTGACATCATCAGGAAGGGGTGGCTTAGACACCTGTCAATCAAGCACACAGAGAGGACTGCAGAGCTTCCCAGCAGCCGAGCGTGACAATTGGGTCCATGTTTCCAACATGTACTTATGGATATCTATGGTCCCCTTCTGCATGTGGTGGTACCTCTCTAGGTGTATCAATGTGTCATCCACAGTTGGGACTGATTGAGATTTCCAATATTTGGATATTAAGAGTTTAGCACTATTCAGCATAATTAGCATTAGAGCTTTGTGAGCTTTGTTTTCAATTTTGGGGAGAGAGAGGTATAGAAGGGTTTTGGGATCATTAGGTAAGGTTTTCCCTGTTGTTCTTGTGATGTGTGTAAGAATCTCTATCTAAAATGTATCTAGTTTGGGACAGTCCCACCATATGTGTGTGGGGGTTTCGCCTCCACCGCAATTCCTCCAGAATTTCCCAGTGGAAATGTAGTATATATGTTGTAATCTACTAGGGGTGAGGTACCACCTGGAAAGGAATTTATAACTGGATTCCTGTACTCTAGCAGATATGGAGGTCTTCTTGGTAACCATAAAGGCTGTCTGCCAAACCTGGAATGTAATTTCTGTATGTAATTCCCTTTTCCATGTTTTCACATATGAAGGGAGTTTGTGTGGGTCTTCCATTAATAAGAGTTTTTGTAAAGAATTGATATAGCGTGTTTCGTGGGTGAGTCCTGAAAGCATAAAGTTTCAAAGGGCATCAATTGTTTTGTGAACTGGCATTTGTGTCGGTGGGTGTTCAGGAAATTATTTAATTGAGCATATGAGTACCAGTTTATATGTTTGCTAGTTATAGTTTCTTGTATGTCACTTAACAACTTAAGTTTATTGTCTTTTGTGAGAGTAAGAAGTATTCTCTCTTTAATATGTACCTGTTTATCTTGCTGCATATCTTTAAGGTTCCACCGAAGTGTGGGGTTATTGAATATAGGAGTCAGGGGAGAAAATGTAGTGGATATGTCAGTCAAGGTGTTTAGAATCTTGTCCCAGTTAGAGTAGAAGTTTAGGAGCAACGGGTACAGCGAAGCGGCCTTGGGTCTTTGTTTTGCACTGAGCCAGGCTGTCGTCCCTGCGTTATTTGTTTCCAGTATGGCACAATGCAATTGGACCCACTCCTTGGTTGGATCATTTTGGCACCAGTCTAGAAGCCTTTGAAAAGTTATTGCCTGTTTGTATGCTATAATATTTGGTCCCCCTAGGCCCCCTCTATCTTTAGGGAGGTAGAGTGTACGTTTAGCCACCCTAGGTTTGATATCTCTCCAGATGTATTGTTCTATAAGTGTTTGGAGTTGTTTGCATTAGATATAACATTGATCCTTCCCAATCAAGAAATAGATTTTTTTTTTTTTTTAAATCAAAGTTTTTTATTTAGGTATTTAGTATTACAACAAACAAAACATAGTGACATGGAAGATTGACTCTATTTCACATCGTTATGTTAAATAAAATGACATAAAGAAAATACAGAAATTCAAATACAGTTTCTGAAAATAGTCATCATATAGTCAACCAATCTTATCTATGAGTATCCAAACATATAGATATAGTGATTTGATACCTAATTTTCTAATAATACAAATACATGCTCGTCTCCCTAGAAAACCAATTCGCCAAATAGGATGATATCCAAAAGAAAATTGCATAAATTGAAGATGATGTTCTACATAAAAACATGGGAGATGAAATCAGATTATGACTATCCGAATGCTAGTATATAGCGCCAAAGAGCTAGATAATGGCGAATAATCAATGAGTATACATACTAACAATAGGATATACGTCTCATAAGCTCTTTAGTGTCTAGAAATACCTGCAAAACAACATCAAAATAGGTTAGCCCCTGTTGTGGTCTCTCTGGCTTTAATATATAGCATATATGAATATGTGTTAGTAATTGAGAAATACAGTAAAAAGAGAAGCTTACACACATTTTAGTAACTATAAGTGAGTAGTTGCACTATAAGAAAATAATGTCACATAACTTTGAAACACTAACGACTAGATTTAGAGTTCTGCGGCCAAAGGGGTGCGTTAGCTACGCATGCTTTTTTTCTCCCGCACCTTTTAAATACCGCTGGTATTTAGAGTTCACAGAAGGGCTGCGTTAGACTCCAAAAAAGGGAGCGTAGAGCATATTTACCGCCACTTCAACTCTCGATACCAGCGGTGCTTACGGACGCGGCCAGCTTCAAAAACGTGCTCGTGCACAATTCCCCCATAGGAATCAATGGGGCTGTTTGAGCTGAAAAAAAAACCAAACACCTGCAAAAAAGCAGCGTTCAGCTCCTAACGCAGCCCCATTGTTTTCTATGGAGAAACACTTCCTATGTCTGCACCTAACATGCTAACATGAACCCCGAGTCTAAACATCCCTAGCCTTACACTTATTAGCCCCTAATCTGCCGCCCCCGCTATCGCTGACCCCTGCATATTATTATTAACCCCTAATCTGCCGCTCCGTACACTGCAGCAACCTACATTATACCTATGTACACCTAATCTGCTGCCCCTAACACCGCCGACCCCTATATTATATTTATTAACCCCTAATCTGCCGCCCCTAACATCGCCTCCACCTACCTACACTTATTAACCCCTAATATGCCGACCGGAGCTCGCCGCTACTCTAATAAATGTATTAACCCCTAAAGCTAAGTCTAACCCTAACACTAACACCCCCCTAAGTTAAATATAATTTTATTCTAACGAAATAAATTAACTCTTGGCTGATCGGAACAGCCAATAGAATGCGAGCTCAATCTGATTGGCTGATTGGATCAGCCAATCGGATTGAACTTGAATCTGATTGGCTGATTACATCAGCCAATCAGAATTTTCCTACCTTAATTCCGATTGGCTGATAGAATCCTATCAGCCAATCGGAATTTGAGGGACGCCATCTTGGATGACGTCCCTTAAAGGAACCTTCATTCTTCAGTTGGACGTCGAACGAAGAGGATGGATCCGCGCCGGAGGACTTCAAGATCAGCCGCTCGTCATCGGATGGAACAACATAGAAGATGCGGCTTGGATGAAGATGTTTGCCGGTCCGGATGTCCTCTTCTGCCCAGATAGGATGAAGATTTCTTCCCGAAGATGGACTTCTTCATTTGCCGGTTGGATCAAGACTTCATCCGGAGGATGGACGTCACTCTTCAGCCCCCGCTTGGGCTTGGATGAAGATTTCGGAGGCTCTTCTGGACAGATCGGGACCCGGTGTGGTGAAGACAAGGTAGGGGGATCTTCAGGGGCTTAGTGTTAGGTTTATTTAAGGGGGGTTTGGGTTAGATTAGGGGTATGTGGGTGGTGGGTTGTAATGTTGGGGGGGGGGTATTGTATGTTTTTTTTTACAGGCAAAAGAGCTGAATTTTTTGGGGCAAGCCCCGCAAAGGGCCCTTTTCAGGAATGGTAAGGTAAAAGAGCTTTTCTATTTTAATTTTAGAATAGGGTAGGGCATTTTTTATTTTGGGGGTCTTTGTTATTTTATTAGGGGGCTTAGAGTAGGTGTAATTAGTTTAAAATTGTTGTAATATTTTTCTAATGTTTGTAAATATTTTTTTATTTTTTGTAACTTAGTTCTTTTTTATTTTTTGTACTTTAGTTAGTTTATTTAATTGTATTTAATTGTAGGTATTTTATTTAATTTATTTATTGATAGTGTAGTGTTAGGTTTAATTGTAACTTAGGTTAGGATTTATTTTACAGGTAATTTTGTAATTATTTTAACTAGGTAACTATTAAATAGTTATTAACTATTTAATAGCTATTGTACCTGGTTAAAATAATTACAAAGTTGCCTGTAAAATAAATATTAATCCTAAAATAGCTACAATATAATTATAATTTATATTGTAGCTATATTAGGGTTTATTTTACAGGTAAGTATTTAGATTTAAATAGGAATAATTTATTTAATAAGAGTTAATTTATTTCGTTAGATAAAAATTATATTTAACTTAGGGGGGTGTTAGGGTTAGGGTTAGACTTAGCTTTAGGGGTTAAAAAATTTAGTAGAGTAGCGGTGAGCTCCGGTCGGCAGATTAGGGGTTAATACTTGAAGTTAGGTGTCGGCGATGTTAGGGAGAGCAGATTAGGGGTTAATACTGTTTATTATAGGGTTATTGAGGCGGGAGTGAGGCGGATTAGGGGTTAATACATTTATTATAGTAGCGGTGAGATCCAGTCTGCAGATTAGGGGTTAATTATTGTAGGTAGGTGGAGGCGACGTTGGGGGCGGCAGATTAGGGGTTAATAAATATAATATAGGGGTCGGCGGTATTAGGGGCAGCAGATTAGGGGTTCATAGGGATAACGTAGGTTGCGGCAGATTAGGGGTTAAAAATTTTAATAGAGTGGCGGCGATGTGGGGGGGCCTCGGTTTAAGGGTACATAGGTAGTTTATGGGTGTTAGTGTACTTTAGAGCACAGTAGTTAAGAGCTTTATAAACCGGCGTTAGCCCAGAAAGCTCTTAACTACTGACTTTTTTCTGCGGCTGGAGTTTTGTCGTTAGATTTCCAACGCTCACTTCAGCCACGACTCTAAATACCAGTGTTAGAAAGATCCCATTGAAAAGATAGGATATGCAAATGGCGTAGGGGGATCTGCGGTATGGAAAAGTCGCGGCTGGAAAGTGAGCGTTAGACCCTTTCCTGACTGACTCCAAATACCAGCAGGCGGCCAAAACCAGCGTTAGGACCCTCTAACGCTGGTTTTGACGGCTACCGCCCAACTCTAAATCTAGCCGATAGTTAGACCACTATTACAGAGGTTTTGAACAATGTAGGATTTGTTTATGAATGCAATGAGCATTCGAGAAAATAAACATATTACACTATAGTCAAGTAAAAGTTGTACATAGACAGACTACTTTTGAGCATGTAAACAATTGTATAGCTTACTAAAAGAAAAAAAAGTTTGTCATACATCCTTCTAGCATTGAAACAATAAAAACAGGAAATTCTGGAAAAACAAAATACATATGAACATCTTAAAATTATAACGAAAGGAACTCCATAAACACAACAACCTTACGTTAAACAAAATAATGGCATGACAAATCACCCCATTTGGGAGCTATGGAGTTTTGAACACAGAGCAAAGGGAATATTAACAGTCCAGAAATGTGATATGGGTGGTTTCTGAAGAGGTTTAGTACATCTCATCAACCTGCTATATAGCTCAGATATCGTAGCTAGTTGGGGTACATACATCTATATATTGACAAAACCGCTTATATCAGTGATCTCATCAATAATATCAGACATACTTCTTGCCAACTAGGGAAATGCTATGTATATATCTGACAAAATAAAGAAGATCTCTGTAAAGATATTTATAAAGGAACTGATATTGAAAAACACAAACATTTTAAACCTCTTATAGCTATAGCACCAAGTCTAGCAAGTGGATCTGGGATATAATGAAAGCATAATAAGATGAGCCCATTGCATACCCAGACCTAGTAAGGATAACATAAAACAGAACACTTGCAGTGCAATATAGAAAACCTAAGCTGGTCATCCCTAAAATTGCTTCAGCAGTTATAAATATCATTTAGCAGGCAAAAGTGTAAAGAGGGCTGCTATTGAGGCTCATTACATTCCACATATTAGCTATATTATCTCTTAAGGAAGAAAGGGGAAACATTCACTACTAGGAGCAAATAAGTGTAACCTAACTCGGTGGCTTAAATTATATCTAAAAGTACTCGCTCAGCAAGCTAGGAGATATCTGTATATGTCTTAGGAACAGACTAAGCTCACATATGAAATTGCTCAGTACTTGTAAAGTTACAGTCAAGTGTGTAGCCACATGAACCCATACATCGAATAGTAAGATTCTCATTAACGTGTCCAGAAGCTACAGCCATCAAGAGGCTCAATGCAAAGCTGAGAGACAGAATCTCTCCTGCGAAATGTCCGGCATCACCCGACTCCAACTTTTGTATGGCAATTAGGAGGTGAGTTATGTCCAACCTGTAGATCCGTCCAATCTGATGTACACAGTACAGACCCTTACTTGAAGCATGGCGAATCGTATCTGCGACAGCTCACTTGCCTGTAACCCCTTTCTGTAGCCACTCCGCTGTATGCCATGATGCAGGTTCAGGAGAACACCCGGGTGCCTAGCACTATTAGAGGCTCTCTCTTCCTGCCTGGCCACCAAGACCCCAGCACCCCCACGGGGACCGGCCGCATCCCCTACCAGGGGGGCCGAGGGCGATGATGGACTATCAGCACCACACATCTCAGGTACGAATCTGTTATACCGCCTCCCGCTCCAGTTTACTATAGATGAGGACATTTGGTTGGGGCTGCACATCCCCGCTTGTAGAGTCAGCTCATACTGCAGATCCTCATAGTGATTATATCCTGTAGCAGCTACAGTCTTCTGAATAACCTCTTGTACGTCACACAGTGAGCCCATCGGGCGCGTTGATAGCCTGCAAACTTCTTTTAGGTCCGTAAACCTGCAATCCACCAATTGTCCCAATGTCACTAGTTTAGCCTGTAGTATACCATGGAATTCCTCCATAAGTCCTTCTTTATGATATGTTCTTGCTAATGTTAGAAATTGAAGCAGATTAATACTGCTCTACTCGGATAATGTAGAAATCCGAGGGGGGTGATACATGTGCTTGAAGGTGTCGCGGCCTAAATTCAAAGTCCTATTAAACTGAGTCCGGCTGAAAGGATCATTAACCCATAGGTGTCATTCAACTCCAAATCTTCTCAGAAGTAAGTTTCATGAGTTTCAAGACAGAATGTCAAGTTTAAAAAGAGATATACAACGTATTATTGAATGCACTTGAGGAGCTTCATGAAAATGCTGCTGATCATGGCCGCGTGCAAGACACGCCCCCCAAAGAAATAGATTTGTTTCTCCAGCTAGAGAGATCTGCCACTATATTGCTTTCTAGGCTTTTCTAGTTGTTTTGAAAAAACACTTGGGGGTCTGGAGATAAATAGATCCTGAGGTATTTCATCTTAGATAGTGTTGGAGCGTCAGGGACAAAGCATGTAAGTCTTATGTAATGTTCAGTATTTCAGATTTTGATAAGTTTAGGTGAAACTTAGAGACCTTCACATATTCCCTGAGTATATCTAAGGATCTTGGAAGTGAGGTGTCAATGTTAGTAAATGTAAACAAGATGTCGTCCGCATATAAAACCAGTTTATGTTCGAGGTTCCCGATGTATAACCCTGTAACCTGTCTATCATTGCATATTTTTTGGGTGAGTGCTTCTATGGTGAGAGCAAAAAGGATTGGCGATAATTAGCATCCCTGTCGAGTCCCATTTTGGATAAGGAATTTGTTGGATAGAAGGCTGTTCACTTTAACCCGGACTAAGGGCATACAATATAATGAAAAGATTTGGTTTATGAAAGTGTTACTGAATTTGATTTGGCTCAAGATTTTTCTTAGAAATTACCAATGTACTCTATCAAAGGTCTTTTCTGTGTCTGTGGAGACAAGGACCATTGGAATGTTTTGTTGCTGGGTGTATGAAATTAATTGTAGGGTTTTCATGGTATTATCTCTTGCCTCTCTTACAGGCACAAAGCCCACTTGATTTGGGTGTATCAATTTTGGGAGAAATGTATTAATTCTGGTGGCTAATATCTTGGCATAGATTTTGATGTCAGAGTTGAGTAGTGAAATGTGGCGGAAGTTTTCAGGTCTATAAGGGTTCCTCCCCTGCTTGGGGAACACTGTGATATGGGCTTCGAGCATTTGGTCTGTGAAACCTCCTTCTATCAGTAGTGAACTAAACAATGACATGAGAGGTGGTATGATGTGGTGTAAGTAGGTCTTGTAATATTTTATGCTAAGCCCATCTGGGCCCGGACTCTTCCCGATAAAAATAATAATATCAATATCTTCTTGTTTACTTTCATTCTTTAGGTTGTATAGTGTCTCATAGAATTGCCTAAAGTAAATGTTCTTACTATCTTTGTGTGTGTGACCCTGTGCGTCTGAAATTGAGTGCACGTGCGTATTTAATTGTTTGCATCTAAGGGCTTTTGCCAAAGAGGAACCTGCCTTGTCATTTATATCAAAGTATTTCTGTTTTAAAAAAGATGGTTTTACGTTGGTATTCCTTTAGGAGGTGATTGGGAAGGTTGTTCCTGATTTTTGTTAGAGACTCTAAGACACTGGTGAAAGATAGATTTTTCTTATGCTCCGTTTCCCAGAACCTAATCTGTATAAGCGTGGAATTTAGGTACCGTCTGTTATTTTTCAGTTCTCTAGCTTTGTGTTTGATAAATTCCCCCATTTATGTGCTTCCCACAATGTAGTGAAGGGGATACCGTCAGTTGCGTTTTCCATAAAGTAATGTCCCAGAGTGTTGTCTACTTCATCCTTGAGTAAGCGATTGTAAAGAATGTGTTCGACCAGTTTCCATATATATATGGCAAAGCGGGGACATTTGGCCATTTTATTTTGCCCTGCACTGAGGCATGGTCTGACCATGTGATTGTTAGGATTCTAGAGTCACTAATCATTGACAGTCCAATCTGGTCACTCATGAGGTAGTCAATTCTGATGTATGTTTGGTGTGGGTATGAATAGAATGTATATCTTGAGAATTTGGATTCATGGTTCTCCAAATGTCGTTTATATTTTAGAGTTTTAGTTGAGTGCTTGCTGCTTTGATAGTTCTCTTCTGTGTGCTGGAATTGCCAGTGGAGGTGTCTACAGAGGGGTCTAAATGAAGATTTAGGTCCCCACATAAAAATAATGTGCCCCTTGAGTGCTCTAGTAGTTTATAAAATATTTGTTTGAAAAGTATGTGCTGGTCTTGGTTCGGGAGATAAACATTTGCTAATGTCAATAAGTTGTCATAAAGTAAGCCGGTTACTATTATGTATCTCCTGTTTACATCTTTTTCTATATGAGTGGGCCGAAATGTAATTGTGTTGCTGAGGAGAATACCCACTCCACCCTTTTTTTAATCTCCTGATGCTAAAAATGATATTCTGTATCTATTGCTGATGAGTTTCGGTTCCTGCCCTTTTTTTGAAATGTGTCTCTTGTAAAAAAATGATATCCCCTGAATCTTTATATAACTGGTGAAAGGCTATAGATTTCTTTTTGGGACTGTTTAGGCCTTTGACATTAATTGTTATCAGTTTGAGTGGGTGTGACTGGGGTAAGGGATTGGCGACCATAGGTGTATTGTAGGTTAGGTAGAGATATTAATAAGTGAGGTTGGGGGTTGTAGTAAATATGAGAGGAGGTCTAGAAACCTGAGGTAATGGTGAGAGGAGGTGTTGCCTCCAGATGTGTAGTGTTTACTGCAAGGCAGTAATCAAATGTGTGTCAAGCTAGCTAGCAAAGTACAAAATATTGAAAATTGAAATAGAAATACAACAGTAACACTAATTTTTCTAATTGAGTGCTAGGTGAAACAGTCATTATTGATATGAAAACAAAAGTGAAAAAATACTGTCACAATGAGGGAAGTATCCCCATCCCAGAACCCATATTTTGAAACATATATAAATATAACATATGACCTGTGGCCTTGTCAAGTTGACCATGGCCCCATCATATAGGTAGTCAATTATTGTCCCTGGTGTCTGAGTTAGGGCTTGCCACACTCAGCTGGGGAGATGCCTTATCTCCAGAAGGTTCCTCTGGTGTTGGGTCTTCCCTGTCTGGAGGTGTGGGAAGTTCTTTTGGTGCAGGCGGCTTGGATCCTTGTGGTGTGATGGATATCCTCAAAGCTTTTCAGAAGTGTGGCAGATCTTCAGCAGATTTGTAAACAGCTGTATTGTCCCCTTCTATATCTATACACAAGATTTTGGTCTCATAGTGTTAAGGTGATAAAATTGAGTTCTCTCCTCTTTTGGAGGGTTGGTGGACTCAAGTCTACAAAGATCTGTATGCGGTTGCCAGCATGAGTGATATTTTGCATTTGTCTGGAATGTTTCAGTATCTCCTCTTTGTCTTTAAAATGAAGTAGTTTGACTAAGACATCACGTGATGGTGCTTTTGGTGGTTTTGCCCTTTGAGCTCGGTGTGCCCTTTCAATAATCATTTAAGGTGCACTATTATCACCCTTAACTGTCCTGAAGAGATCTTGAAGGCAACCCTCCAGGGCACCCGGTTTAATGGTCTCAGGGATACCTCTGATACGAAGATTGTTTCTTCTTCCTCTATTGTCCAGGTCCTCTACCTTCTCTAATAGATGGTGAATTGTTTCATCCTGATTATGAACTAAGTGAGATAGGTGTTGGATGTCGTTATAAGTAGCATTGTGGTTTTCTTCCAGAGTTTAAACTTTTTTTGACACTCTTATGAGGTCCGTTTTCAGTTTGCCGTACCAGCTTTTTACTTCAGTCATCATTTCATTTTGTCTTCTTTGGTGCATAACAATTTTAAATCCTCCTTTGTAAGTCCTGTGGTGTTAGGCATGAAGGGGGGGGGGAAAGGTTGTCCCGGAAGAATCTCCAATTGCATGTTATTATTAGTTGTGGCTGCGTTAGGTGGTAAAGAAGCAGTATCTTGTTGTTTCAGATATTGTTGCATCATCTTAGAGTTAGTGTGCCTCTCCAGCCTGTTAGATTTATGTCCAGGCATACCCTAGATGTGGATTTCTCTTTATATGGGCAAGAGTACCTAGGTCTATTTTGCAGGCTGTGTTTGAGATCTCTGTGAACAAGAGTGCTGTGGCAGTGGTATAAGGGCACTTCATTCCTGACTGCCTCTGTATATTGAACTGGCTATGTGCTTATAATACACTGGTACAGTTTACCTCAGGCAGTTTTCAGTCTCAGCTTGTGGGTCTCAATGATAAAGTAGGGAGAGTGCACAGTGATCTGTGTGGTGGTGTATCGCTGGGGTATTTGTTCTCAGACTTGATCCAGATTGTTATAAATGGTCTCTAGGCTGTAGTTTGGTGCCCCTTATAGTGGGTAACTAAGGGCCTGCTTAGTAGGTTAGGTGTGTTCACTGCCTTTTTGTTGAGTATGCTCTGCTAGTTTATATGTCAATTCTCATTGCTGAGCTAAAAGTCTCTGCCGTGTATATTCCTACTAGCTTGAGGTAGGAATATTTAACAGAGCAGAAATGCTATTGTATCACAGTGCAGGACAGGTATTATGCTGCCAGCCGTTACTTAGCTTGTGTGGGAGGGTAATATGAGGACAGAGTAACTGTGTTGAGTCCTGTATGCATGTGAGGGATCTGTCGGCCTGGCCACATGGGTGTCATTTGGTGGGCCTTATTAAGGTTAACTGACCTTGTGCAAGATGCGTGCGCTGCTCTAAAGTGCTTGCCAGCCGGTCCGGTTGCTGATTCTCTTGCAGCTATGCCTCCCTGTGTGTTTGCAGGCTGATGCTAGAGCGCCGTATCATCTTAATTTGAAGCAAAAATCTTGCAGCCTGGTTTTGTGGCCACGGATCGACTGCAGAAGTCGCTGATTTTCAAACCAGAGCTGTCAGTAGGGTCCAGGGTGTGTTGCCTCCCGCTGTGATGGGATTAAGGTTTCTTATATGGACATTTTTTTTTGGGTTGGGTGATGTGGGCCTAGGAGCTGTGTTCTCACACGGCCATCTCTCCAATCGGCCAAGCTCCGCCCCCAGCGTTCGTTCAACTAATATCCAAGCACTCAACTTTAGCCACAACCTCTAGAGATAAGGCACTATTCACAGAGCCACTTTTTCACAAAAAAAGGGAACTGTTTAAGTCTGAACTGGACCTGTTCTTTCTTCTAAATGGATGCAATTGGGTTGTAGGGTGCCTTTATAACATCAATCTGTCATTTTTATTTAAAACAAAGTAATAAAATTTAATTCAAGGGAAGGAGTATCCCAGTAATCCCCTTTGAGAAAAATGGGGCATGGGCATTTTACCTACTCAACGGAAAATAGGGCTGGTCTTCATATTTTTCAAGGGCTGCTTTTTATTCCCAGTCCGGCCCTGACCAGTTCTGGTAACTTATATGCTAAGCATAAATTGTGAATTAAACTAATTGGGGCCACAGGTCTCCTAACTGGAGTTACACACCTGAGCAAAGCAACTGAGTCTGTATAATCGCTCAACAAAGCAAAAAGAAAATTGAGATTCAGGGGCCTAGTTATCAAGCCGTCAACCTCAAATATGCTGGAATTCCGCAGCGTATTTGTGGCGAGGCTGATTTGCCTTAGTTATCAAGCCCTAGATACCGGCAAAAGTAGAATTTTGTGACGTAAGCTTTGATCCGCCGGACTCAGTCCGACACAGATCGATTCTTAAGTCACTCCAGATGTTCCGCACACAAGTGCGGCACAATCTGACTACTTTTGCTAGTTATCAAAAAACTAGCAGGTACGCTCGGCACTTTTCCGGCCCAGCGTACCTGGTTTTCAATCCGCCGCCCTGGAGGCGGCGGATCCCATAGGAATCAATGGGAGTCTAACCATAGTGAAAGTTCATGTTCGCTGCTGCCAGACATCTCATTGATTCCTATGGGAGCTGTCTACACCTAACACCCTAACATGTACCCCGAGTCTAAACACCCCTAATCTGTCTCCCCTACACCGCCGCAACTAAATAAATGTATTACCCCCTAAACCGCCGCTCCTGGAGCCCACCGCAAGCTATACTAAATATGTTAACCCCTAAACCGCCGCTCCCGGTGCCCGCCGCAACTATAATATATGTGTTAACCCCTAAACCGCCGCTCCCGGACCCCGCCACCACCTACATGATACCTATTAACCCCTATCCTGCCCCCCTATACCGTCGCCACCTATAATAAAGTTATTAACCCCTATCCTGCGGATCCCGGACCTCGCCGCAACTAAATAGTTTAACCCCTAAACCGCCGCTCCCGGACCCCACCGCAACCTATATTAAAGTTATTAACCCCTAATCTGCCCCCCTACACTGTCGCCACCTATAATAAATGTATTAACCCCTATCCTGCCCCCCTACACCGCCACCACTGTAATAAAATTATTAACCCCTAAACCTAAGTCTAACACTAACCCTAACACCCCCCTAACTTAAATATTAATTAAATAAATCTAAATAATATTTATCTTATTAAATAAATTAATCCTATTTAAAACTAAATACTTACCTATAAAATAAACCCTAAGATGGCTACAATATAAATAATAATTATATTGTAGCTATTTTAGGATTTATTTTTATTTTACAGGCAACTTTCAATTTATTTTAACTAGGTACAATAGCTATTAAATAGTTATTAACTATTTAATAGCTACCTAGCTAAAATAAAGAGAAATTTACCTGTAAAATAAAAACTAACCTAAGTTACAATTACACCTAACACTACACTATACTTAAATAAATTAATCCTATTTAAAACTAAATACTTACCTGTAAAATAAACCCTAAGATAGCTGTAATATAAATAATAATTATATTGTAGCTATTTTAGGATTTATATTTATTTTACAGGTAACTTTGTATTTATTTTAGCTAGTTAGTATGGTTATTAAATAGTTATTAACTATTTAATAACTACCTAGCTAAAATAAATACAAAATTACCTGTAAAATAAATCCTAACCTAAGTTACAATTAAACCTAACACTACACTATCATTAAATTAATTAAATAAATTAGTTACAAATAACTACAATTAAATTAAATTAAATAAACTAACTAAAGTACAAAAAATAAAAAAAGCTAAGTTACAAAAAAAAGAAAATATGTTACAAACATTTTAAAAATATTACAATTTTAAGCTACTTACACCTAATCTAAGCCCCCTAATAAAATAACAAATCCCCCCAAAATAAAAAAATGCCCTACCCTATTCTAAATTAAAAAGTTACCAGCTTTTTTACCTTACCAGCCCTTAAAAGGGCCTTTTGCGGGGCATGCCCCAAAGAATTCTGCTCTTTTGCCTGTAAAAAAAAATACAACCCCCCCAACATTAAAACCCACCACCCACATACCCCAAATCTAACCCAAACCCCCCTTAAATAAACCTAACACTACCCCCCTGAAGATCATCCTACCTTGAGTCGTCTTCAGCCTGCCGACCCACCGATGGAACCGAAGAGGAGATCCGGAGCGGAAGAAGTCATCATCCAGGCGGCGCTGAAGAAGTCTTCCATCCGATGAAGTCATCATCCAGGCGGCGCTGAAGAAGTCTTCCATCCGATAGAAGTCTTTATCCAGGCGGCGTCTTCAATCTTCATCCATCCGGAGCAGAGCGGAGCCATCTTCAGACGAGCCGACGCGGAGCCATCCTCTTCTTCCCGACGACTAACGACGAATGGATATTCCTTTAAGGGACGTCATCCAAGATGGCGTCCCTTCAATTCCGATTGGCTGATAGGATTCTATCAGCCAATCGGAATTAAGGTAGGAAAAATCAGATTGGCTGATTTAATCAGCCAATCAGATTGAAGTTCAATCCGATTGGCTGATCCAATCAGCCAATCAGATTGAGCTCGCATTCTATTGGCTATGGATCTCCTCTTCGGTTCCATCGGTGGGTCGGCTGGCTGAAGACGACTCAAGGTAGGATTATCTTCAGGGGGGTTATGTTAGGTTTATTTAAGGGGGGTTTGGGTTAGATTAGGGGTATGTGGGTGGTGGGTTTTAATGTTGGGGGGGGTTGTATTTTTTTTTCAGGCAAAATAGCAGAATTCTTTGGGGCATGCCCCGCGAAAGGCCCTTTTAAGGGCTGGTAAGGTAAAAGAGCTGGTAACTTTTTAATTTAGAATAGGGTAGGGCATTTTTTTTATTTTGGGGGGCTTTGTTATTTTATTAGGGGGCTTAGATTAGGTGTAAGTAGCTTAAAATTGTTGTAATATTTTTTAAATGTTTGTAACATATTTTTTTTATTTTTTTGTAACTTAGCTTTTTTTATTTTAGTACTTTAGTTAGTTTATTTAATTTAATTTAATTGTAGTTATTTGTAACTAATTTATTTAATTAATTTAATGAAAGTGTAGTGTTAGGTTTAATTGTAACTTAGGTTAGGATTTATTTTACAGGTAATTTTGTATTTCTTTTAGCTAGGTAGTTATTAAATAGTTAATAACTATTTAATAACTATTCTAACTAGCTAAAATAAATACAAAGGGGGGTAGTTATCAAGCCGTCAACCTCAAATACGCTGGAATTCCGCAGCGTATTTGTAGCAAGGTTGATTCGCCTAAGTTATCAAGCCCTAGATACCGGCAAAAGTAGAATTTTGTGACGTAAGCTTCGATCCGCCGGACTCAGTCCGACACAGATCAATTCTTACGTCACTCCAGATGTTCCGCACACAAGTGCGGCACAATCTGACTACTTTTGCTATTTATCAAAAAACTAGCAGGTACGCTCGGCACTTTTCCGGCCCAGCGTACCTGGTTTTCAATCCGCCGGCTCCAGGGCGGAATCAATGGGATTCTGACCATAGCGAAAGTTCATGTTCGCTGCTGCCAGATATCCCATTGATTTCTATGGGAGCTGTCTACACCTATCACCCTAACATCTACCCCGAGTCTAAACACCCCTAATCTGCCCCCCTACACCGCCGCAACTAAATAGAGTTATTACCCCTAAACTGCCGCTCCCGGAGCTCACTGCAAGCTATAATAAATATGTTAACCCCTAAACCGCCGCTCCCGGTCCCCACCGTAACTATAATATATGTATTAACCCCTAAACCGCCGCACCCGGACCCCGCCGCCACCTACATGATACCTATTAACCCCTATCCTGCCCCCCATATACCGTCGCCACCTATAATAAAGTTATTAACCCCTATAATGCCGATCCCGGACCTCGCCGCAACTAAATAAATAGTTTAACCCCTAAACCGCCGCTCCCAGACCCCGCCGCAACCTATTATAAACTTATTAACCCCTAATCTGCCCCCCTACACCGTCGCAACCTATAATAAATTTATTAACCCCTATCCTGCCCCCCACTACACCGCCACCACTGTAATAAAATTATTAACCCCTAAACCTAAGTCTAACACTAACCCTAACACCCCCCTAACTTAAATATTAATTAAATAAATCTAAATAATATTTCTCTTATTAAATAAATTAATCCTATTTAAAACTAAATACTTACCTATAAAATAAACCCTAAGATGGCTACAATATAAATAACAATTATATTGTAGCTATTTTAGGATTTATTTTTATTTTACAAGCAACTTTCAATTTATTTTAACTAGGTACAATAGCTATTAAATAGTTATTAACTATTTAATAGCTACCTAGCTAAAATAAAGAGAAATTTACCTGTAAAATAAAAACTAACCTAAGTTACAATTACACCTAACACTACACTATACTTAAATAAATTAATCCTATTTAAAACTAAATACTTACCTGTAAAATAAACCCTAAGATAGCTGTAATATAAATAATAATTATATTGTAGCTATTTTAGGATTTATATTTATTTTACAGGTAACTTTGTATTTATTTTAGCTAGTTAGAATAGTTATTAAATAGTTATTAACTATTTAATAACTACCTAGCTAAAAGAAATAAAAATTTACCTGTAAAATAAATCCTAACCTAAGTTACAATTAAACCTAACACTACACTATCAATAAATAAATTAAATTAATTAACTACAAATACCTACAATTAAATACAATTACATAAACTAACTAAAGTACAAAAAATAAAAAAAGCTGTTACAAAAAATAAAAAAAATAAGTTACAAACATTTAAAAAATATTACAACAATTTTAAGCTACTTACACCTAATCTAAGCCCCCTAATAAAATAACAAAGCCCCCCAAAATAAAAAGATTCCCTACCCTATTCTAAATTAAAAAGCGGCGTCTTCAATCTTCATCCATCCTGAGCGGAGCGCCATCTTCTATTTGATTGGCTGATTCAATCAGCCAATCAGATTTTTCCTACCTTAATTCTGATTGGCTGATAGAATCCTATCAGCCAATCGGAATTGAAGGGACGCCATCGTGGATGACGTCCCTTAAAGGAATATCCATTCGTCGGTAGTCATCGGGAAGAAGAGGATGGATCCGCGTCAGCTCGTCTTAAGATGGCGCTCCGCTCCGGATGGATGAAGATTGAAGACTCCGCTTGGAAGATGACATCGCCCGGATGGAAGACTTCTTCAGCGCCGCCTGGATGATGACTTCATCGGATGGAAGATTTCTTCAGCGCCCCTTGGATGATGATTTCTGCCGCTCCGGATCTCCTCTTCGGTTCCATCAATGGTCGGCTGGCTGAAGACAACTCAAGGTAGGATGATCTTCAGGGGGGTAGTGTTAGTTTTTTTTTAAGGGGGATTTGGGTTAGATTAGGAGTATGTGGGTGGTGGGTTTTAATGTTGGGGGGGGTTGTATTTTTCTTTTACAGGCAAAAGAGCAGTTTTCTTTGGGGCATGCCCCACAAAAGGCCCTTTTAAGGGCTGGTAAGGTAAAAGAGCTTTGAACTTTTTAATTTAGAATAGGGTAGGGAACTTTTTTATTTTGGGGGGCTTTGTTATTTTATTAGGGGGCTTAGATTAGGTGTAAGTAGCTTAAAATTGTTGTAATATTTTTTAATTGTTTGTAACTTATTTTTTTTATTTTTTGTAACTTAGTTTTTTTTATTTTTTGTACTTTAGTTAGTTTATGTAATTGTATTTAATTGTAGGTATTTGTAGTTAATTAATTTAATTTATTTATTGATAGTGTGGTGTTAGGTTTAATTGTAACTTAGGTTAGGATTTATTTTACAGGTAAATTTGTATTTCTTTTAGCTAGGTAGTTATTAAATAGTTAATAACTATTTAATAACTATTGTACCTAGCTAAAATAAATACAAAGTTACCTGTAAAATAAATATAAATCCTAAAATAGCTACAATGTAATTATTAATTACATTGTAGCTATCTTAGGGTTTATTTTACAGGTAAGTATCTAGTTTTAAATAGAAATAATTTATTAAAGTATAGTGAAGTGTTAGGTGTAATTGTAACTTAGGTTAGTTTTTATTTTACAGGTTAATTTCTCTTTATTTTAGCTAGGTAGCTATTAAATAGTTAATAACTATTTAATAGCTATTGTACCTAGTTAAAATAAATTGAAAGTTGCCTGTAAAATAAAAATAAATCCTAAGATAGCTACAATATAATTATTATTTATATTGTAGCTATATTAGGGTTTATTTTAAAGGTAAGTATTTAGTTTTAAATAGGATTAACTTAGTTAATAAGAGAAATATTATTTAGATTTATTTAATTAATATTTAAGTTAGGGGGGTGTTAGGGTTAGTGGTTAATAGACTTAGGTTTAGGGGTTAATAATTTTATTACAGTGGTGGCGGTGTAGTGGGGGGCAGGATAGGGGTTAATAAATTTATTATAGGTCGCGACGGTGTAGGGGGGCAGATTAGGGGTTAATAAGTTTATAATAGGTTGCGGCGGGGTCTGGGAGCGGCGGTTTAGGGGTTAAACTATTTATTTAGTTGCGGCGAGGTCCGGGATCGGCATTATAGGGGTTAATAACTTTATTATAGGTGGGGTGTTAGGGTTAGTGTTAGACTTAGGTTTAGAGGTTAATAATTTTATTACAGTGGCGGCGGCGTAGTGGGGGGCAGGATAGGGGTTAATAAATTTATTATAGGTGGCGACGGTGTAGGGGGGGCAGGATAGAGGTTAATAAATTTATTATAGGTGGCGACGGTGTAGGGGGGCAGGATAGGGCATAATAAATTTAATATAGGTGGCGGCGGGGTCCGGGAGCGGCGGTTTAGGGGTTAAACTATGTATTTAGTTGCGGCGAGGTCCGGGATCAGCAGGATAGGGGTTAATAAGTTTATTATAGAGGGCAGTGGTATAGGGGGCAGGATAGGGGTTACTAGGTATAACGTAGGTGGCGGCGGGGTCCGGGAGCGGCGGTTTAGGGGTTAATACATTTATAAGAGTTGCGGCGGGGTCTAGGAGCGTCAGTTTAGGGGTTAATAACTTTATTTAGTTGCGGGGGGCTCCGGGGGCGCCGGTATAGGGGATAGAACAGTGTAGTTAGTGTGGGTGTTTAGTGACAGGCTTGCAAGAAAGCTGTCAAAAAGCCGAAGAGCAGCGAGATTGGATGAGTGATAACTCTCACAGTCGGCTGCTCATCGCCCCTTACTTGGTGCGTGGCTTTTTGACAGCTTTTTTGATAACTTAGGCGAAAATTTGCAGGTCCGCGGCGGCGAAGGTAGGCGAGCTTAGGCGGGCGTATTGGACTGGCGAAGGCAGGTAAAGTAGACACGTTGATAACTACCCCCCAAAGTTACCTGTAAAATAAATATAAATCCTAAAATAGCTACAATATTATTATTATTTATATTGTAGCTATCACAGGCCTAGATTTGGAGTTCGGCGGTAGCCGTCAAAACCAGCGTTAGAGGCTCCTAACGCTGGTTTTGGCCGCCCGCTGGTATTTGGAGTCAGTGATTAAAGGGTCTAACGCTCACTTTTCAGCCGCGACTTTTCCATACCGCAGATCCCCCTACGCCATTTGCGTAGCCTATCTTTTCAATGGGATCTTTCTAACGCTGGTATTTAGAGTCGTTTCTGAAGTGAGCGTTAGAGCTCTAACGACAAAATTCCAGCCGCCTGAAAATAGCAGGAGTTAAGAGCTTTCTGGCTAACGCCGGTTTATAAAGCTCTTAACTACTGTACCCTAAAGTACACTAACACCCATAAACTACCTATGTACCCCTAAACCGAGCTCCCCCCACACCGCCGCCACTCGATTAAAATTTTTAACCCCTAATCTGCCGACCGCCACCTACGTTATATTTATGTACCCCTAATCTGCTGCCCCTAACCCCGCCGACCCCTGTATTACATTTATTAACCCCTAACTTGCCCCCCACAACGTCGCCGCCAGCTACTTAAAATAATTAACCCCTAATCTTCCGACCGCAAATCGCCGCCACCTACGTTATCCCTATGTACCCCTAATCTGCTGCCCCTAACATCGCCGACCCCTATATTATATTTATTAACCCCTAATCTGCCCCCCTCAACGTCGCCGACACCTGCCTACACTTATTAACCCCTAATCTGCCGAGCGGACCTGAGCGCTACTATAATAAAGTTATTAACCCCTAACCCGCCTCACTAACCCTATCATAAATAGTATTAACCCCTAATCTGCCCTCCCTAACATCGCCGACACCTACCTTCAATTATTAACCCCTAATCTGCCGACCGGAGCTCACCGCTATTCTAATAAATGTATTAACCCCTAAAGCTAAGTCTAACCCTAACACTAACACCCCCCTAAGTTAAATATAATTTAAATCTAACGAAATAAATTAACTCTTATTAAATAAATGATTCCTATTTAAAGCTAAATACTTACCTGTAAAATAAATCCTAATATAGCTACAATATAAATTATAATTATATTATAGCTATTTTAGGATTAATATTTATTTTACAGGCAACTTTGTTATTATTTTAACTAGGTAACTATTAAATAGTTCTTAACTATTTAATAGCTATTGTACCTGGTTAAAATAATTACAAAGTTGCCTGTAAAATAAATATTAATCCTAAAATAGCTATAATATAATTATAATTTATATTGTAGCTATATTAGGATGTATTTTACAGGTAAGTATTTAGCTTTAAATAGGAATCATTTATTTAATAAGAGTTAATTTATTTCGTTAGATTTAAATTATATTTAACTTAGGGGGGTGTTAGTGTTAGGGTTAGACTTAGCTTTAGGGGTTAATACATTTATTAGAATAGCGGTGAGCTCCGGTCGGCAGATTAGGGGTTAATAATTGAAGTTAGGTGTCGGCGATGTTAGGGAGGGCAGATTAGGGGTTAATACTATTTATGATAGGGTTAGTGAGGCGGATTAGGGGTTAATAACTTTATTATAGTAGCGCTCAGGTCCGCTCGGCAGATTAGGGGTTAATAAGTGTAGGCAGGTGTCGGCGACGTTGAGGGGGGCAGATTAGGGGTTAATAAATATAATATAGGGGTCGGCGATGTTAGGGCAGCAGATTAGGGGTACATAGGGATAACGTAGGTTGCGGCGGTTTACGGAGCGGCAGATTAGGGGTTTAAAAAAATATGCAGGGGTCAGCGATAGCGGGGGCGGCAGATTAGGGGTTAATAAGTGTAAGGCTAGGGGTGTTTAGACTCGGGGTACATGTTAGAGTGTTAGGTGCAGACGTAGGAAGTGTTTCCCCATAGGAAACAATGGGGCTGCGTTAGGAGCTGAACGCTGCTTTTTTGCAGGTGTTAGGTTTTTTTTAAGCTCAAACAGCCCCATTGTTTCCTATGGGGGAATCGTGCACGAGCACGTTTTTGAGGCCGGCCGCGTCCGTAAGCAACTCTGGTATCGAGAGTTGCATTTGCGGTAAAAATGCTCTACGCTCCTTTTTTGGAGCCTAACGCAGCATTTGTTTGAACTCTCGATACCAGAGTTAAATTTATGGTGCGGCCAGAAAAAAGCCAGCGGAGCGTTAGCAGCCCATTTACCGCCGAACTCCAAATCTAGGCCTTAGGGTTTATTTTACAGGTAAGTATTTAGTTTTAAATAGGATTAATTTATTTAAGTATAGTGTAGTGTTAGGTGTAATTGTAACTTAGGTTAGTTTTTATTTTACAGGTAAATTTCTCTTTATTTTAGCTAGGTAGCTATAAAATAGTTAATAACTATTTAATAGCTATTGTACCTAGTTAAAATAAATTGAAAGTTGCCTGTAAAATAAAAATAAATCCTAAAATAGCTACAATATAATTATTTATATTGTAGCTATCTTAGGGTTTATTTTATAGGTAAGTATTTAGTTTTAAATAGGATTAATTTATTTAATAAGATAAATATTATTTAGATTTATTTAATTAATATTTAAGTTAGGGGGGTGTTAGGGTTAGTGTTAGACTTAGGTTTAGGGGTTAATAATTTCATTACAGTGGTGGTGGTGTAGGGGGGGCAGGATAGGGGTTAATAAATTTATTATAGGTCGCGACGGTATAGGGGGGGCAGGATAGGGGTTAATAAACTTATTATAGGTGGCGACGGTGTAGGGGGGGCAGATTAGGGGTTAAACTATTTATTTAGTTGCGGCGAGGTCCAGGATTGTCACGATAGGGGTTAATAAATTTATTATAGGTGGTGTCGGTATAGGGGGTGCAGAATAGGGGTTATTAGGTATAATGTAGGTGGCGGTGGGGTCCGGGAGTGGCGGTTTAGGGGTTAAACTATTTATTTAGTTGCGGCGAGGTCCGGGATCGGCAGGATAGGGGTTAATAACTTTATTATAGGTGGCGACGTTATAGGGGAGGGCAGGATAGGGGTTACTAGGTATAATGTAGGTGGCGGCGGTGTTGGGGAGCGGCGGTTTAGGGGTTAATACATTTATAAGAGTTGTGGCGGGGTCTAGGAGTGGCATTTTAGGGGTTAATAACTTTATTGAGTTGCGGGAGGCTCCAGGGGTGCCGGTATAGGGGGTAGAACAGTGTAGTTAGTGTGGGTGCTTAGTGACAGGCTAGCAATAAAGCTGAGAAAAAGCCGAAGAGCAGCGAGATCGGATAAGTGATAACTATCACAGTCCGCTGCTCATCGCCCCGTACTTGGTGCGTGGCTTTTTGACAGCTTTATTGATAACTTAGGCGAAATTTTGAAGGTCGGTGAGCTTAGGCGGGCGTATTGGGCCGGCGAAGGCAGGTAAAGTAGACGCGTTGATAACTACCACCCTCAGTGTCACTGGGACTACCTATCAAGGACTGTCTCTACCATAAATGCAGGCATTCTAAAACACACAATGCTAACCTATGATGTACTGCTTGTGCTGGAAATGCCAACATTCAAGCCCTCTATCTAACCAAATGGTCTGTTCTGCTGAGACAGTGCCAAATACGACAACCAGCTGCTACATCTGAAAGGCCAAGATTGAATTACAGTTCCAAATCTTTTATCAAAAAGTGTAACAGTAATAAGCCTCATGCTTACTCTGAGGCCCGAATAGTAATCAAACCAAGGTGGGCCCTCACCCCTAACATGGATTTATTTGATAACATACATGTATTTGAGGATGTTTAACAACTACTGCAGGAGAACCTCCAAATAATAGAAGGCAAACACCTGAAAGCACCACTCCCATTTTTCACAAATGCTAAGCTGTTTTTCCACTTTTATCATCCTCAGACCTCTCCTTTTCCAGACAAATCGCCCCTCAATAGTTCAGATAACATCACATCTTTAATTGTTTTAGCTACTCTAGGCTTTAACTGGGCTTGTAAAGAGTGAATGATATAGGGGTAAGTAACAGACAACATTGCAACTGCAATATGCACACGGGAGAAGGATATGTGCAACTAAACCTGTGTTTCCTGGGAAAATAGAAGCAGAGCCCACCACACTTATGACCTGCGTATCCACCAGCTTATACCAAACCCTAAACATTGTAAGTTGCTCCTTATCCTTTAACCTATAATGCTGCATGAATCCCTGCTAGAATATGAGCCCCATTATGCTGTGTGGAACAAGTCAAGGCTCAAAGGGTCTAGAAGACACTGCAGCCTCTGACACCAAAAGGGCCAGATTAATTGACATTGAAAATGATGCAAATACATCAGCCTAAACTTCAACATATGTGAAAACTGTTGCTTTGTGGTGGTTATGTGGAACAACCATTGAAAATAATCCAATCTTTCTGCAACTCCAGCAGACTCTGTAGACCCAGCTATAATGTGCAAAAAATATGGGGCCATATTTGGAGTCAACAAGCCGTGTTCCTACACCTCCAGATCCAGGGAAGATTAACTTTCATCAAACGTGCACAAAAGCAAGAGCTGATGAACCTACATTGCAAATATGATGAATGCTTTCTGGTAAGCACAGGACTGCCTGATTTATCATCCTGTGCACAGATGTTCTAGCTAGGACAGAGTTCCTTTAACATGCTCCCAGGTACATTCTCCAGCTGTCACCCAGTTAACTATTCTGAGCCTTGTATTCCCCTACCAATGTTCTCCCAGTCAGCACAGCACTTCCTATATATTGTGTCTGTGGGGGGGGGGGGGGGGACGCCACAGATCATGCAAAATCTACTTGGTGAAGTTTTCCCCAGTATTTGACTCTTAAAGAGACAGTCAAGTCCAAAAAAACCTTTCATGATTCAAATAGGGCATGTAATTTTAAACAACTTTCCAATTTACTTTTATCCCCAATTTTGCTTTGTTCTCTTGGTATTCTTAGTTGAAAGCTAAACCTTGGAAGTTCATATGCTAATTTATTAGACCTTGAAGGCCGCCTCTAATCTAAATGCATTTTGACAGTTTTTCACCACTAGATGGCGTTAGTTCATGTGTTTCATATAGATAACATTGAGCTCATGCACGTGAATTTACCGAGGAGTGAGCACTGATTAGCTAAAATGCAAGTCTGTGATAAGAACTGAAATAAGGGGCAGTCTGCAGAGGCTTAGATACAAATGTGTATTATTATAACTGCAGGTTATCAAAACTAGGGAATTAACAGATTATCTATCTTTTAAAATGACAAAAATTCTGATGTTGACTGTCCCTTTAAGTCTTTTAAGGTTAGTATAGCTTTTATCATGTGTGACTGCTACCAGCACCTTGGCTTGCTGTCTGAAGAGAGCATCGAACTGTACCTGAGTGAGCATTGCTACAGAACACAGCACTGCAGCCCATGATGCACTTTCCATCTTTAAAGCAAGTTCTTCATAAATCCCATTAATTAAATATGGCACTTCACCCGTCATACACAACCCACTACACATACATTTTAAGTATATTTGACCCTATATTGAAACCATTTACTATGCTGCATCTGGTTCTGACCTCTGTGTGCATTACACCTACATAGGGCAGGTAATGCTGGGGAGTTATGTAGGCACTTGTGAGTAACATGGGTGGCATGTAGGGGAGGTTCCTGTACACAAGAAAAGGTTGTACTGGAAGGGCTGGTTGGGTTAATAGTGGTAGAGACAATTTTAGTGCCATTGGGCTGTTTGTAGTTAGAGTTTCTTGAGACATAAAGAATCAGAAGATGCCCAATAACTGTGATACCTTTAAAAGAGATACATTTGCTTATTTTGGCAAAGACTAACCAGATGGAGCCTTTTATTATGTGCTGGGTCGCTAAAAATTAGTAATCAGTTTGTGGTATATGTGTAAAGTTATTTTGAGTATTTGTTGCTCTTTTATGGTGCATTTAAATCTGTTGAAAAGGTATATAAAATTCAAAATGATTTAGCAATGCATAAAATGAACTTAGAATGTAAAGGATGGGGTTCATGGATCAGAATGAGGGACATTTACATTTGGAGATTCTAAGATACGTTTATAATGAACTCTTACATCATGTTTAAACTGTGACAAAGAATAAGAGAATGCATACTATGTAACACATACTCATACATGCTAATTTCTGTCATATTATAAGAACTTGTAAACTGAGAAACCTGATTCATGCTAGGGCCTAGGCTGTACCTGACCCCTGGGGTTTTTGAATTTCAAGGCTGATAATGTAATGGTCTATGATTTGCTGATACAAATGTCTTATAAAAAAGGAAAACTGAGAGGTTAATAAAAAGACAACATAAGAGTTGATCATAAGGAATTGCAGAATAATTATTTAATGTTCTCTTTTTTTTTAATTGTCATGTGACATAGTTTACTTACATACTGTATGCTCTCAACTTTACATGTATGGTTATGGGGTTACAGAATATTACACTGGGGTGGGGGTTGTGTTTGACACTCTAGGACATGGTTCAACATTTCTTCTGTGAGAGAAAACAGAACTTGTTCTAATAGTGTATAAAGAATTCAGTTGCTTACACTGGGGGAAGGAAAATCCAACTATTGCTCGCGTTTATTAGAATATATCTAAAGTATATAGTTTGATTGATATATGTGTGTGCATGATTGTGTGATTGTGTTTGTGTATCCATTTTCTTATAGTACCAGTACTACTAGGTAAAGAAAAGGTGGTTTGAGAGATCGTTCTAGACCATAAAATTTTTTTGAGGAATGCAAAACAACATGGTTAAATATCAACATGGGGCAGACGGGGGGTCATCTTGCTACCTTTTCATTTAAACATATTCTGTTTTCATTTTCCCTTAAGCTGCTAACGCCTAGAATGCAAACTCCTTGTTGTGTTTTATACTAGTGATTTTTGGTACTGTTCTGAGGCCAGTATTTTAGCACTCTTGGCTATTAAGGGGTCTCCTAGTGCATTACTGCTTTGTTTGATTAAAACTTCTTGACCCTTCTGTATCTTTCTCATTGCTTGGTATACAGCACACAATATATAAAATAGCAATGCCATCAAATTAAAGGCAGCCAGGACCTTAGAGGTTTGGGGGTCTTATAGTAATGAGTGGGGGAGCATCTAGAAGGTAATTTGTTGTTTTATGGCTGAGTTGGGAACAGTAGAGTAGGGGCTAGCCGCTTTCTTTGTATGTATATATCTATATAAACTATGTTTTATTATTCATACCCATCATTGATTATCAAACATCAACAGGTGGCAACATAGTGTACTAGTTATTTAGGCACACGTTAAAGCACTTATATACTGCACCGCACCTGTATCTGCATTGTAGGTTAGACAATTTGATGGTATCTGGTCATAAAGTAGAGGCCAACAGGAGGAATATAGTAGGATTCTATATGGGCTGTTTAGCTGAGGCAACTAGAAAAGTTAGGATAGTCCAACATAAGAAGGAGAAATTTGCATGCTCCAAATGTATTTCCCCCATTTCATTCACACAGGGCGTAATTTGAGACAACTTTTCTTCTAAATAATTGTTCAAGATAAAGGTGTCTGTGAGTTAGAGAAATAGGAAATTTCATCCTAAAGTGATGAACAAGGATCTTGATATATTAGCCTTACTTTGATAGGAGAATAAACAGTAATGAATCTAACTAATCTAACTAATTATTTTCGATAGTTTATTGCTGTATGAAATAATTTAAAGGGCCACTATAGTCAAAAATTACATGCTCAAATCAACCCTGCTCCTATATGTTTTTAACCCTGCAAAGGGTTTAAACATGTAGTAGAAGTACCACCCTAGAGCTGCATAACACTGCTGGTCCAGAGCGGAAACTGATGCTGACCCATTTAGCAGTGCTAGTCACTTAGCATAGCCATGTGACTTGAGCTGCTGATTGGTTCAGTGGCAGTTTCTGCCAGAAGTGCTCTGCGAGTTCTGAATGGTGCTTTTACTATCGCCTAGATTTTTAGTTTGGCGGTAGCCGTCAAAACCAGCTTTAGAGGCTCCTAACGCTGGTTTTTACCGCCCGCTGGTATTTGGAGTCAGTCATTAAAGGGTCTAACGCTCACTTTGCAGCCGCGACTTTTCCATACCACAGATCCCCCTATGCCAATTGTGTATCCTATCTTTTCAATGGGATCTTTCTAACGCCGGTATTTAGAGTCTTGGCTGAAGTGAGCTTTAGAACTCTAACGACAAAACTCCAGCCACAGAAAAAAAACGCCGGTTCATAAAGCTCTTAACTACTGTGCTCTAAAGTACACTAACACCCATAAACTACCTATGTACCCCTAAACCGAGGCCCCCCACATCGCCGCCACTCGATTACATTTTTTTAACCCCTAATCTGCCGACCGCACACCGCCGCCACCTATGTTATAATTATGTACCCCTAATCTGCTGCCCCTAACACCGCCGACCCCTATATTATATTTATTAACCCCTAATCTGCCCCCCTCAATGTCACCGACACCTACCTACACTTATTAACCCCTAAACTGCCAACCGGACCTCGCCGCTACTATAATAAAGTTATTAACCCCCTAATCCGCCTCACTTAATTATAGCTACTTAGTTAAAATAATTACAAAATTACCTGGAAAATAAATCCTAACCTAAGTTACAATTAAACCTAACACTACACTATCAATAAATTACTTAAATAAAATACCTACAATTATCTACAATTAAACCTAACACTACACTATCAATAAATTAATTAAATACAATACCTACAAATAAATACAATTAAATAAACTAACTAAAGTACAAAAAATAAAAAAGAACTAAGTTACAAAAAATAAAAAAATATTTACAAACATTAGAAAAATATTACAACAATTTTAAACTAATTACTCCTACTCTAAGCCCCCTAATAAAATAACAAAGCCCCCCAAAATAAAAAAATGCCCTACCCTATTCTAAAATTAAAATAGAAAAGCTCTTTTACCTTACCAGCCCTTAAAGGGCCATTTGCGGGGCATGCCCCAAATAATTCAGCTCTTTTCCCTGGAAAAAAAACATACAATACCCCCCCCCAACATTACAACCCACCACCCACATACCCCTAATCTAACCCAAACCCCCCTTAAATAAACCTAACACTAAGCCCCTGAAGATTTTCCTACCTTATCTTCACCTCACCGGGTATCAGCGATCGGTCCAGACTACGATGTCTTGATTCAAGCCAAAGCGGGGGGCTGAAGACATCCATCGGCAAACATCTTCATCCAGACGGCATCTTCTATGTTCTTCCATCCGATGACGAGCGGCTGATCTTCAAGACCTCCAGCGTGGATCCATCCTCTTCTTCCGATGACTAGACGATGAATGAAGGTTCCTTTAAGGGACGTCATCCAAGATGGCGTCCCTCGAATTCCGATTGGCCAATCAGATTGAGCTTGCATTATATTGGCTGTTCCGATCAGCCAATAGAATGTGAGCTCAATCTGATTGGCTGATCCAATCAGCCAATCGGATTGAACTTGAATCTGATTGGCTGATTCCATCAGCCAATCAGAATTTTCCTACCTTAATTCCGATTGGCTGATAGAATCCTATCAGCCAATCGGAATTCGAGGGACGCCATCTTGGATGACGTCCCTTAAAGGAACCTTCATTCGTCGTCTAGTCGTCGGAAGAAGAGGATGGATCCGCGCTGGAGGTCTTGAAGATCAGCCGCTCGTCATCGGATGGAAGAACATAGAAGATGCCGCCTGGATGAAGATGTTTGCCGGTCCGGATGTCCTCTTCTGCCCGCTTGGATCAAGACTTCAGCTGGAGGTTGGATGTCTTCAACCCCCCGCTTGGGCTTGGATCAAGACATCGGAGCCTGGACCGATCGCTGATACCCGGTGAGGTGAAGATAAGGTAGGAAGATCTTCAGGGGCTTAGTGTTAGGTTTATTTAAGGGGGGTTTGGGTTAGATCAGGGGTATGTGGGTGGTGGGTTGTAATGTTGGGGGGGTATTGTATGTTTTTTTTTCCAGGCAAAAGAGCTGAATTCTTTGGGGCATGCCCCGCAAATGGCCCTTTTAAGGGCTGGTAAGGTAAAAGAGCTTTTCTATTTTAATTTTAGAATAGGGTAGGGCATTTTTTTATTTTGGGGGGCTTTGTTATTTTATTAGGGGGCTTAGAGTAGGTGTAATTAGTTTAAAATTGTTGTAATATTTATCTAATGTTTGTAAATATTTTTTTATTTTTTGTAACTTAGTTCTTTTTTATTTTTTGTACTTTAGTTAGTTTATTTAATTGTATTTATTTGTAGGTATTGTATTTAATTAATTTATTGATAGTGTAGTGTTAGGTTTAATTGTAGATAATTGTAGGTATTTTATTTAAGTAATTTATTGATAGTGTAGTGTTAGGTTTAATTGTAACTTAGGTTAGGATTTATTTTCCAGGTAATTTTGTAATTATTTTAACTAGGTAGCTATTAAATAATTATTAACTATTTAATAGCTATTGTACCTGGTTAAAATAATTACAAAGTTGCCTGTAAAATAAATATTAATCCTAAAATAGCTACAATATCATTATAATTTATATTGTAGCTATATTAGGGTTTATTTTACAGGTAAGTATTTAGCTTTAAATAGGAATAATTTATTTAATAAGAGTTAATTTATTTAGTTAGAATAAAATTATATTTAACTTAGGGGGGTGTTAGTGTTAGGGTTAGACTTAGCTTTAGGGGTTAATACATTTATTAGAGTAGCGGTGAGGTCCGGTCGGCAGATTAGGGGTTAATAATTGAAGTTAGGTGTCGACGATTTTAGAGAGGTCAGATTAGGGGTTAATACTATTTATTATAGGGTTATTGAGGCGGGAGTGAGGCGGATTAGGGGTTAATAACTTTATTATAGTAGCGGTGAGGTACGGTCGGCAGATTAGGGGTTAATTTTTGTAGGTAGCTGGCGGCGACGTTGTGGGGGGCAGATTAAGGGTTAATAAATATAATATAGGTGTCGGCGGTGTTAGGGGCAGCAGATTAGGGGTACATAGCTATAATGTAGGTTGCGGCGGTGTACGGAGCGGCAGATTAGGGGTTAAAAAAAATATGCTGGGGTCAGCGATATTAGGGATTAATAAGTGTAAGGTTAGGGGTGTTTAGACTCGGGGTACATGTTAGAGTGTTAGGTGCAGACTTAGGAAGTGTTTCCCCATAGGAAACAATGGGGCTGCGTTAGGAGCTGAACGCTGCTTTTTTGCAGGTGTTAGGTTTTTTTTCAGCTCAAAATGCCCCATTGTTTTCTATGGGAGAATCGTGCACGAGCACGTTTTTGAAGCTGGCCGCGTCCGTAAGCACCGCTGGTATTTAGAGTTGCAGTGGCGGTAAATATGCCTGTACGCTCCTTTTTTGGAGCCTAACGCAGCCATTCTGTGAACTCTAAATACCAGCGGTATTTAAAAGGTGCGGCCAAAAAAAAGCACGCGTAGCTAACGCACCCCTTCTAACGCAAAACTCCAAATCTAGGCCAATGTGTTTAACCACTTTTTGAGGGGGTTAAACACATAGAGGTGCAGGGGCACTAGTCTTAAAATTACATGCTCTAATGAATTAGAGCATGTACTTTTATTGCTATAATGAACCTTTAGCAGGCCCGGACTGAGCATAGGGCATACAGGGCACTTGCCCATTGAATTGAGGCTGGTTGCCTTAGTCCCACCCAGTCATCAGCATTATTATTTGTGTATGATGCAGGGCCAGCCCTGCCCTGCCTCTTAATACAGGGAGGCTTGACAAGTGCAAATTCTCTGGTGTGCACTAATCAAAGGGGAAGGGCAAGGGGAAGTCCCTCTTCTTAATGGTAATGTCTGTGGGTGCCTGTTTTTCTATGATTGTGGATTTCTGTGGTGCACTTGTGTGTGTCTGTGTATTATTTCCCTTTCATAGTGCAGCTTACGTGTGATGACAAGTGCCAGTTATTTTGAGTGACTTTGGCAAAACAGGCTGATTAGCAATACGTGGTTACTCTTTATTTAACTACATTTCACTTTTTTGCTATTTAAAGGGACATGAAACCCAACATTTTTATTTCATGATTCAGACAGATATTACAATTTTAAACAATATTCCAATTTACTTCTATTAACTAATTTGCTTCACTCTTTAGCTATTCTTTGTTGAAGAAATAGCAATGCACATGGGTGAGCCAATTAGACTAGACATCTATGTGCAGCTTCCAATCAGCAGCTACTGAGCCTATCTAGATATGCTTTTAAAAAAGGATATCAAGAGAATGAAGCAAATTAAATAATACAGTAAATTGGAAAGTTGTTTAAAATCACATGCTCTTTCTAAATCAGAAGAAAAAATGTGGGTTTTGTGTCCCTTTAATGATAGCCAAAGTTTCAAAATACAATGGCAGAAAGGTGTTACTAACTATAAAACAATTTGTAGATTATGGTTAAATTACAAAAGGGGGTAAGAGTGTGCTGCTCTGCCTTAAAATGCCGGGGCCTATTGTTGGTCCCAGTGTGGCCCTGCACTTTAGTGCTAGGTCTGTGTTTAATTTGTTATGCATGCTAACCTCTAGTTATCAATTCCTTGTCAGCCTTTAACTTTAATCTTCTAGTCAATAATGTTTTTATCCAACAACATTTTATTTCTCAAGTAATGACTTTCTAAACTGTGGTGGGAAATATAAGCTGTCACATTGCAATTGTCTATTTCTGACAATATACGTAAAGCTGTTCTTAGGCCAAGAATAGAGATTCTTTTATATAGTCAGAGAAATGTTCTATTTCAGCTGTTCAAAATATTCTATTTTTTTAGAGATAAAAGATAAGCCAGATTACAGTTTCGTGCTTGCTACTTTGGCAGTTGAACAGACGTTTGTAATTAATCACCTTGTGGATTTGTCAACAGTTGCTAAGAAAAAGAGCAACAGGTCTCTTGATAACTTCCACAGTGCATCAGTTTTTAAAACATATCAGTTTAGATTTTTTCAAAGGATTTAGTACTTTGTAGATAGCCACTACTAGATATTAATATAGTGACAACATTTCCATGACAAAATGGATCATATCAGAAACAATTTTGAGCAGTTTTTGTCAAGTGTAATACCTCTGTGACATGCATATATTTATTCCAGTTTATATTTGATTATGGAAGGATGCAAAAACATATTATGGAGTATGGTTCAGCGTTTCTATGAAATCATTGTTTTCTATATTTAAAGACATTCAAAAGTTAAAATTACATTTTTATCATTGAGATAGGGCATTTAATGAAAAAATAATTTTCATACGGCTAGATTACGAGCTCCTCGGTACTAACTTGCAAGTTATTGTTACCGCTCACCTCCCTACAGCCCTGGTATTACAGGTTTACAAAAACTCGGCGTCAGTAGGCAATATTGCAGCGTAAAGCAAAATTGAGCTCCATAGCGCACTCCAATACCAGCGCTGCGGTGAGCTGGTTTTACGTGCTCGTGCACGATTTCCCCAAGACATTAATGGGGAGAGCCGGCTGAAAAAAAGCCTAACACCTGCAATAAAGGAGCGTAAAGCTCTGTAACGCAGCCCCATTAATTCTTATGGGGAAAGAAAACCTATGTTTACACCTAACACCCTAACATAAACCCGGAGTCTAAACACTCCTAATCTGCCGCCCCCGACATTGCCACCACCTACATTACAGGTATTAACCCCTAATCTGCCGCCCCCAATGTCGCCTCCACCTACCTATACTTATTAACCCCTAATCCGCCGCCTGCGACACCGCCACCACCTACATTACATTTATTAACCCCTAATCTGCCGCCCCCGACATCGCCACCACCTACCTACACTTATTAACCCCTAATCTGCTGCCCCCAACGTTGCCGCCACTATACTAAAGGTATTAACCCCTAAACCTAACCCTAACACCCACTAACTTTAATGTAATTAAAATAAATCTAAATAAAACCTACTATTATTAACTAAATAATTCCTATTTAAAACTAAATACTTACCTATAAAATAAACCCTAAGCTAGCTACAATATAACTAATAGTTACATTGTAGCTAGCGTAGGTTTTATTTTTATTTCACAGATAAGTTTGTATTTATTTTAACTAGGTAGATTAGTTAGTAAATAGTTATTAACTATTTACTAACTATCTAGCTAAAATAAATACAAATGTACCTCTAAAATAAAACCTAACCTGTCTTACACTAACACCTAACCTTACACTACAATTAAATAAATTACATTAATTAAATACAATTAACTAAATTACAAAAAAAACAAACACTAAATTACACAAAATAAAAAACAAATGATCAAATATTTAAACTAATTACACCTAATCTAATAGCCCTATCAAAATATAAACCCCCCCCAACAGTAAAACCCACCACCCGCACAACCCACACAACCAAACCCCCCAAATAAAAACCCTATCTAAAAAACCTAAGCTCCCCATTGCATTGCATTTAGCTCTTTTACAGAGCACAAACCCTAAGCTAAAAATAAAATCCACCCAATAAACCCTTAAAAAAACCTAACACTAACCCCCGAAGATCCACTTACAGTTTTTGAAGACCCGACATCCATCCTCAACAAAGCAGCAGAAGTCTTCATCCAAGCGGCAAGAAGTCCTCAACGATGCTGGGAGAAGTCTTCATCCAAGCGGGCCGAAGTGTTCATCCAAGCCGGCCACAGTCTTCATCCAGACGGCATCTTCTATCTTCATCCATGCGGAGCGGCTCCATCTTCAAGACATCCGGTGCGGAGCATCCTCTTCTTTCCACGGCGACTGAAGAATGAAGGTTCCTTTAAGGGATGTCATCCAAGATGGCATCCCTTGAATTGCGATTGGCTGATAGAATTCTATGAGCCAATCGGAATTAAAGATGAAAAAATCCTATTGACTGATGCAATCAGCCAATAGTATTGAGCTTCAATCCTATTAGGTGATCCAATCAGCCAATAGGATTGAGCTCGCAATCTATTGGCTGTTCTTATCATTAAAGTTAGTGGGTGATAGGGTTAGGGTTAGGTTTAGGGGTTAATACCTTTAGTATAGTGGCGGCGATGTTGGGGGCTGCAGATTAGGGGTTAATAAGTGTAGGTAGGTGGTGGTGATGTTGGGGACGGCAGATTAGGGGTTAATAATATTTAACTAGTGTTTACGATGCGGGAGTGCAGCGGTTTAGGGGTTAATATGTTTATTATAGTGGCTGCGATGTCGGGAGCGGCAGATTTGGGGTTAATCATTTTATTTTAGTGTTTGCGATGCGGGAGGGCCTCGGTTTAGGGGTTAATAGGTAGTTTATGGGTGTTAGTGTATTTTTAGCACTTTAGTTATGAGTTTTATGTTACTGTGTTGTAGCATAAAACCCATAACTACTGACTTTCAGTTTACGGTATGGATCTTGATGGTATAGGCTGTACCGCTCACTTTTTGGCCGGACAGGCAAACTCGTAATATACCGGCGCTGTGGAAGTCCCATTGAAAAAGGAATTTTTGAAAGCTGCGGTAGTTATTTTGCTTTACGGCCAAAAAAGTGTGCGGTGCAACTCATAATAACAGCGATAGTAAAAAAAGAGCCTTAACGCTGCTTTTTCACTCGTACCACAAAACTCCTAATCTAGCCGATATTTAGTTAAGTTCAAAAAGGAACGGTTGCACTCAAAGGAGCATAAAACTTAACTTTTATTCACATAATATTAAAAACAGTGACACTAGGAGCAACACCTGTGATTCGTGCTGAAAATGTGCACTTAATCATAGGTATCCCAAAATGCTCCACTAACTGAATTTAAAGTGACAGCCATTAATCAAACTCCTGCACAGAATTACAAACACCTAACAGAGGTCGCCCCTACTAAACCACAGTAGCAGCAGATGACATTAAAACATCATTTAAAACACACTCGGCTAGATTTAGAGTTTTGTCGGTAAAGACCCACGTAGCTAAGGAAGCTTTTTTTCCTACCGATGCTTCCAAACAACGCTGGTATTTAGAGTTGTCTGAAGGGCTGCGTTAGGCTCCAAAAAGGGTGCGTTGAGCCTAACTTAGCTCCACTTCAACCTTCAATACCAGTGTTGCTTACGGTAGCGGTAATCTGGCAAAACGTGCTCGTGCATGATTCCCCCATAGGAAACAATGGGGCAGTTTGGGCTGAAAAAACCTAACACCTGCAAAAAAGCAGCGTTCAGCTCCTAACGCAGCCCCATTGTTTCCTATGGGGAAACACTTTCTAAGTCTGCACCTAACACCCTAACATGAACCCCGAGTCTAAACACCCCTAACCTTACACTTATTAACCTCTAATCTGCCGCCCCCGCTATCGCTGACACCTGCATTTTATTATTAACCCCTAATCACTGCCGCCACCTACATTATCCCTATGAACCCCTAATATGCTGCCCCCAACATCGCTGACACCTACATTATATTTATTAACCCCTAATCTGCCCCCCCCAACGTCACCGCCACCTAACTTCAAGTATTAACCCCTAATCTGCCGACCGGACCTCGCCGCTACTATAATAAATGTAATAACCCCTAAAGCTAAGTCTAACCCTAACCCTAACACCCCCCTAAATTAAATATAATTTTAATCTAACAAAATAAATTAACTCTTATTAACTAAAGTATTCCTATTTAAAACTAAATACCAGTAAAATAAACCCTAATATAGCTACAATATAACGAATAATTATATTGTAGCTATTTTAGGATTTATATTTATTTTACAGGCAACTTTGTATTTATTTTAACTAGGTACAATAACTATTAAATAGTTATTAACTATTTAATAGCTACCTAGTTAAAATAATTACAACATTACCTGTAAAATAAATCCTAACCTAAGTTACAATTAAACCTAACACTACACTATCATTAAATTAATTAAATAAATTAACTACCAATACCTACAATTAAACACAATTAAATAAACTAAACTAAATTACAAAAAAAACAACCACTAAATTACAGAAAATAAAAAAATATTACAAGAATTTTAAACTAATTACGCCTAATCTAAGCCCCCTAATAAAATAAAAAAAAAACAAAATAATAAAAGTCCCTACCCTATTCTACATTACAAAGTAATCAGCTCTTTTACCAGCTCTTAAAATTGCTTTTGCGGGGCATGCCCCAAAGTAATCAGCTCTTTTGCCTGTAAAAAAAAATACAAACCCCCCAACATTAAAACCCACCACCCACATACCCCTACTCTAACACACCCAAACCCCCCTTAAATAAACCTAACACTACCCCCCTGAAGATCTCCCTACCTTGAGTCATCTTCACTCAGCCGGGCCGAAGTCTTCATCCGATGGGGCAGAAGAGGACATCCAGACCGACAGAAGTCTTCATCCTATCCGGGCAGAAGAGGACATCTGGACCGGCAGACATCTTCATCCAAGCGGCATCTTCTATCTTCATCCATCCGAAGCGGAGCGGAGCCATCATCTTCCCAGCCGACGTGGATCCATCCTCTTCAACCGACGCCTACTCGCCGAATGAAGGTTCCTTTAAATGACGTCATCCAAGATGGCGTCCCTCGAATTCCGATTGGCTGATAGGATTCTATCAGCCAATCGGAATTAAGGTAGGAGAAATCTGATTGGCTGATTGAATCAGCCAATCAGATTCAAGTTCAATCCGATTGGCTGATCCAATCAGCCAATCGTATTGAGCTCGCATTCTATTGGCTGTTCCGATCAGCCAATAGAATGTGAGCTCAATCTGATTGGCTGATTGGATCAGCCAATCAGATTTTTCCTACCTTAATTCCAATTGGCTGATAGAATCCTATCAGCCAATCGTAATTCGAGGGACGCCATCTTGGATGACGTCATTTAAAGGAACCTTCATTCGGCGAGTAGGCGTCGGTCGAAGAGGATGAATCCGCGTCGGCTGGGAAGAAGATGGCTCGGCTCCGCTCCGGATGGATGAAGATAGAAGATGCCGCTTGGATGAAGATGTCTGCCGGTCCGGATGTCCTCTTCTGCCGGATAGGATGAAGACTTCTGCCAGTCTGGATGTCCTCTTCTGCCCCATCGGATGAAGACTTCGGCCCGGCTGGGTGAAGACGACTCAAGGTAGGGAGATCTTCAGGGGGGTAGTGTTAGGTTTATTTAAAGGGGGTTTGGGTTGGTTAGAGTAGGGGTATGTGGGTGGTGGGTTTTAATGTTGGGGGGGTTGTATTTTTTTTTACAGGCAAAAGAGCTGATTACTTTGGGGCATGCCCCGCAAAAAGCCCTTTTAAGGGCTGGTAAAAGAGCTGATTACTTTGTAATGTAGAATAGGGTAGGGACTTTTATTATTATTTTTTTTTATTATTATTTTATTAGGGGGCTTAGATTAGGTGTAATTAGTTTAAAATTCTTGTAATATTTTTTTATTTTCTGTAATTTAGTGGGGTTTTTTTGTAATTTAGTTTAGTTTATTTAATTGTATTTAATTGTAGGTATTGGTAGTTAATTTATTTAATTAATTTAATGATAGTGTAGTGTTAGGTTTAATTGTAACTTAGGTTAGGATTTATTTTACAGGTAATTTTGTAATTATTTTAACTAGGTAGCTATTAAATAGTTAATAACTATTTAATAGCTATTGTACCTAGTTAAAATAAATACAAAGTTGCCTGTAAAAAATATATATATATATCCTAAAATAGCTACAATATAATTATTCGTTATATTGTAGCTATATTAGGGTTTATTTTACAGGTAAGTATTTAGTTTTAAATAGGAATACTTTAGTTAATAAGAGTTAATTTATTTCGTTAGATTAAAATTATATTTAATTTAGGGGGGTGTTAGGGTTAGGGTTAGACTTAGGTTTAGGGGTTAATGCATTTATTATAGTAGCGGCGAGGTCCGGTCAGCAGATTAGGGGTTAATAATTGAAGTTAGGTGGCGGCGACGTTGGGGGGGGGCAAATTAGGGGTTAATAAATATTATGTAGGTGTCGGCAATGTTGGGGGCAGCAGATTAGGGGTTCATAGGGATAATGTAGGTGGCAGCGATGTGCTGTCGGCAGATTAGGGGTTAAAAATATTTATTATAGTGGCGGCGATGTGGGGGGACCTCGGTTTAGGGGTACATAGGTAGTTTATGGGTGTTAGTGTACTTTAGAGCACTGTAGTTAAGAGCATTATATACTGGCGTTAGCCCATAAAGCTCTTAAATACAACCTTTCCATGGGCGTTAGGAGTCTTGTCGGTAGAGGGTCTACCGCTCACTTCAGCCAAGACTCTAAATACCGGCGTTAGGAAGATCCCATTGAAAAGATAGGATACGCAATTGGCGTAAAGGGATCTGCGGTATGGAAAAGTCATGGCTTGAAAGTGAGCGGTACACCTTTACCTGGCCGACTCTAAATACCAGCGGGCGGCCAAAAGCAGCGTTAGGACCCCTTAACACTGCTTTTCATGGCTAACGCAGAACTCTAAATCTAGGTGACTGTATATAATGTCAGTCAGGTGGGCTCATAGAAAAATAAACAGATCAAAACAGTAAATATAGTTCCCAATAGCACCTAAACATACATAGGAATAAATCAGGAGTGGGACAAACATCCATGGATTCTAGTCCACAAAATAACTAAAGTCCCACTCGTGATTCAGTCCACTTAGTGTTCTTGTTTTTAATATTATGGATCCAATATAACTCCTTTTTAGACAATATCTTTTATCTGTCACCACCTCTAGGAGGCGTGACAGCAATATCGATCACTTTGACTGATATTTTAGGTATATTTGTCAGATGGACTCCATTAAAATGTTTCGCTACTGCAGAATCTTCATTATAGTTTTTTACATCTCTTTTTTACATCTCTCAAGTGTTCACTAACTTTAGATCTCAGTTGTCTAGAGGATCGTCCTACATATTATTTGAAACAGAATTTACACTTTGGCCCATATTTATCAAGGTCTGGTGGACCTGATCCAACACTGCGGATCAGGTCCGCCAGACCTCGCTGAATACGGTGGGCAATACGCTCGCCGTATTCAGCATTGCACCAGCAGCTCACAAGAGCTGCTGGTGCAACGCCGCCCCCTGCAGACTCGTGGACAATAGGCCGCCAGCAGGGGGGTGTCAATCAACCTGATCGTACTCGATCGGGTTGATTTCCGACGATGTCTGTCCGCCTGCTCAGAGCAGGCGGACAGGTTATGGAGCAGCGGTCTTTGTGACCGCTGCTTCATAACTGCTGTTTCTGGCGAGCCTGCAGGCTCGTCAGAAACACAGGGCATCAAGCTCCATTCGGAGCTTGATAAATATGCCCCTTTAACTCTTAACTCTGTTCAGCAGTTAGCATAAGCTGAATTATCTACAATTGGAGCTAAAACATCATCACCTCTAAGAATGTGTAAATTCCTTCTCAGAATGCCACATATTTTGTTAAATTGTAACAAGTATTTAGTGGAAAACAACAGTTCTATTATCAAATTAACAATGCGCCTTTTTCCTATTTACTTCCATTATTAAATGTACCTTGTTGTCTTTGTTGAAACTTGGCCTCTTTTCATGAGGTCATAGTTAAGTAATCTGAAAAGTATGCAGCAATGTTATACAGAGACCAACACAAAAAAAGTGTTTTTTTTTTTAATTCTATGCTTTATCTGAATCATTAAAGCTTAATTTTAACTTCATCATAGAACAAAACTTTGTGCTTATAGAAACTTATAACCAGTAGACTTGGGCGTGATCGAAAAATTTGTTTCCATTCGGGTGTTTTTTTATTTCGGTTTGATACAGTTGGATTAATTCGGTATGTGTCAGTAATTTGTGTCGGTAATTCGGTTACATTTGTGTCGCTCCGAATTTGTAAATTCGGATTCATTCAAAAACGTAACCGAATTGGTATTAATTTCAGACCGAATCATAATTTCGGACCGAATAGTTATTTTGCCAAAATTAGTTATATTGCATTAAATCGTTTATTCAGAACTGATTCAGTTCCATAATTTCGGATACATTCGATTTCTAATCGATGAGATAATCAATATTAATACATTTATTACATAGTTTGAGAATGTCTGGTAGAGAAATTGTGGATGTGGTAGGGAGGGTTCATAGAGGTGATAGGGACAGCAGAGTAAGGGACAGTGTAGTAACTAGGGAGAGTCGAGGTAGGGATATTGGAGGTAGAGAGAGTGGACGTAGGGATAGGGACTATGGAGCTAGGGAGAGTGTTAGCAATAGGGATAGTGATGTTAGAGGTAGGGATAGGCATAGGCACCATGTAGGTAGGGATAGGGACCTTGGATGTATTAGGGAGAGGGTAGGTAGGGACGGAGAGGCATGGTGTTAAAAAGCACACCAGTGCCAAAAAAGTCCTTAAGAGGAGGTGGCCACCTACATCCTCTGAGGACTCAAGTGCGAGGAGGAACAGCAGCCAGCCACATCACCACGGCATAGAGGGACAATCTTTACACCTGAAGGAAATTTGGTCGTTTTGGCTGCAGTGCTGAAAGTCAGGCACATATTGTTTTCCTCTGATGTGTCGTCATCTGCAAAGACAGCATCATGGAACACAATTTGTGATGCTGTCTTTGCAGTTGGAGCAGTGGACAGGACAGTCGCCTGTGTCAAGCACTGTTAAGTTTCAAAAACTATTTTTTTTATAGTAAAAAACTAACTCTAGTGTGTTAGCCTCTGTGTACATACTACACAGGCCAAAATGTGTAGCTTAAATAAATAAATTAATGAAGTAAACCTCTTAGGAGGCATTGGGGCATATTTATCAAGCTCCGTATGGAGCTTGATGCCCCGTGTTTCTGGCGAGTCTGCAGGCCCGCCAGAAACAGCAGTTATGAAGCAGCGGTCACAAAAACCGCTGCTCCATAACCTGTCCGCCTGCTCTGAGCTGCTGGTGCAATGCTGAATACGGCGAGCGTATTGCTCACCGTATTCAGCGAGGTCTGGCGGACCTGATCCGCACTGTCGGATCAGGTCCGCCAGACTTTGATAAATTGGGGTCATTGTGTGCACTTTTATCCTGCGCACACACTCATCCTTAAAGGAACAGTCAACACGAAATGTTTTTTAATTCTTGTAAAATATAGATAATCCCTTTATTATTACAATACCCATTCCCTAGTTTATCACAGAAAACATGGTTATATTATATTAATAGATTTTTTTAACTCTGAGTGATTATTATTACCTTGTTTTTAAGCATCTTGTGATCTGACTGCTCCCTGATCACATGACTATTGACTTTCATTTAAGACAATTATTGCTGTGTTGTTAGAATCCACGGGCGTTAGCACAATGTTATCTATATGTCTCACATGAATTTGCTTCCCCTAATGTGGGGTACGCACAATGCATAAATAAATATTGCGCTCTCGCTACTTTTATATAGATAGCGGCAGAGAGAGGCCCGGGCTAGCAGAGTCATACAGCGTCCTTAAAGGGATATATTACACTAAACCAAAAAAATGTATTTCATGATTCAGAACAAACCATGCAATTTTAAGCTACTTTCAAATTTACTCATATTATCAATTATTATTATTCATTGTCATGGCATCTTTATTTGAAAAAGCAGGAATGTAAGTCAAGCTTAAAGGAATAGTAAACTCAATTTTTTTCTTTTATGATTCTGCTAGAGCATTGAATTTTTAATTAACTTTCTAATTTACTCCTATTCTCAATTTTTCTTTGTTCTCTTGTTTATTCGAAAATGTAGAATGATAAGGTAAGGAGCGTGCCCATTTTTTGTTTTAGCACCTGGATAGCGCTTGTGATTGGTGGCTACATTTAGCAAACCAATAAGCAAGTGCAACCCAGGTTCACAACCCAAAAAAGGCTCATTCCTGCTGTTCAAATAAAGATACAAAGAGAACAAAGAAAAAATGCAAATAGTAGTAAATTAGAAAATTGCTTAAATTTTCAGCTCTATCGTGAAATTTTTGTTTTGGGTTTAGTATCCATTTAAGAGCTTTTCTATTCCTTAGAGAATTAAATCTGGAAACTATGTCCAACCAAGACCAAATATATTCATTTTTTGTATTATATATTTTTTTGCCTTCCCATGAGTTGAAAATAAAGGGATTAACTTTAACCAACTTTAGCTAATGGGGCACAAAGTCAGACTCAAACTTAAAGGGATAATGAACCCAAATTATTTATTTCATGATTCAGATAGAGCAGCAATTTTAAACAACTTTCTAATTTACTCCTATTATCAAATTTTCTTTGTTCTCTTGATATCTTTATTTGAAAAAGCAGGAATGTAAGCCTATGAGCCGGCCCATCTTTGGTTCAGTACGTGGGAAGTACTTGCTGATTGTTGGCTAAATGTAACCACCAATCAGCAATCACTATCCAAGGTGCTGAACCAAAAATGGTCCAGTTCGTAAGCTTACATTCCTGCTTTTTCAAACAAAGATACAAAGAGAACGAAGAATTGTGAAAGAAAAAAAAATGGGGGTTCAGTGTGCCTTTAAAGATTCAGTTATAACAATTTTGGAGACTTTTCAATTTATGTATAGTATCAAATTCACTTCGAGCAGCGCCGTCCTCATGCTTGTCTCGCGCAGTCTCCTCTACTCTCTACTGCACATTCAGACTTATGTTTTTTTCATGCTGCAGTCTCACTCTCTAGTATGCGCATGACTGCATCAGCCAAACCTACCAGTCCTTTTATAATATAAATATAGGATTATTAAAGGACCAATAATGCAGTATAATAAATAACATAATTAAGAAGTGCCAAATAAAAATACAATGCAATTATAACACTTAATTTAAATGTATATATATTTTTTTAAGACCAATTTTTTTTTATTGTCCCCTGTATTATGTGACAGTTATCATCCATTTACAGACTAGTATATGTATGTATACCCTGTGAGCTTCTGCACATGCTCAGGAAGATATTGCTTCCCCTTAAAGTGTGTATATAAAAAGACTGTGGAAATTTAGATAAATGAAGTAAATAAAATTAATTGACTTAACCCCTTCGTGACCAGAGCACTTTTCCATTTGTTGACCGTCTGGTACTCATTTACTGTACCCACACATATTATATACCGTTGTTCTTGCCATTAAATGGACTTTCTAAAGATACCATTATTTTCATCATATCTTATAATTTACAATTTTGTTTTTATAAAATATTAGGAAAAAATGAAAAAAAAACACACTTTGTCTAACTTTGACCCCCAAAATCTGTTACACATCTAAAACCACCAAAAAACACCCATGCTAAATAGTTTCTAAATTTTGTCCTGAGTTTAGAAATACCCAATGTTTACATGTTCTTTGCTTTTTTTGCAAGTTATAGGGCAATAAATACAAGTAGCACTTTGCTATTTCCAAACCACTTTTTTTCAAAATTAGCGCTAGTTACATTGAAACACTGATATCTTTCAGGAATCCCTGAATATCCCTTGACATGTATATATATTTTTTTAGAAGACATCCCAAAGTATTGATCTAGGCCCATTTTGGTATATTTCATGCCACTATTTCACCGTCAAATGCGATCAAATAAAAATAAAACGTTACATTTTTCACAATTTTAGGTTTCTCACTGAAATTATTTACAAACAGCTTGTGCAATTATGGCACAAATGGTTGTAAATGATTCTCTGGGATCTCCTTTGTTCAGAAATAGAAGACATATATGGCTTTGGCGTTGCTTTTTGGTAATTAGAAGGCCGCTAAATGCTGCTGTGCACCACACATGAATTATGCCCAGCAGTCAGGGGCGTATTAATGTATAGGCCAACAAGGCCGGTGCCTAGGGCGGCAGCTTTTGTGGGGCGGCACCTGGCCGATGCACTGAATATATGGCTATGGAGCAGGCTTTAAAAAAAATAAAATATTTTGACAGGGCAGCCCCAGGTACGGTAATAATAGCAAGTTAGCAAGGGGGAGTCAGAGGGGGGCACTGGCCCTCTAGCACCAGCGTGAGGGTGCGCTTTCACACTCTGAGCCGATAGGGTGTTTAAAAAGATCACCCCTAACCAGCCCCTGCGCAGTGCGCTCCAAGTCTGCAGTGTTTCTGCTTGAACTGCTTCACATTCACTTTAAACAGAGAGCTGCCGGGAGATGACTCCGCCCCCTACAGGCATCCTGTTTCAATTAGGAAGCAGGAGATTCACAGACAGCAGCATCGTGGGACTGTTCTGACTGCAGGACAAGTTAGTAGCTTGAAGGGGGGAGGCGGGAGCCCTGTGTGGCTACTTGCTGAGGGAAAGAGAGAGTCCTCTGTGTACATGCCGGGGAGGGGGGACGGAAGTGCCATATGAGCAACTGATGGGAGAATTTAACATTGTAAATTGATATTTTAAATATATCATCGTTTATTGCCATGCTGCTCCTTTAAAATAACATACTATGCACAGGTATATAAAACTTTGGAATGGGATTCCACATTATTGTTATTGTGTTGGGATTTTTTTCCAAAGAATATAATGCTGAAAGACCATCACCCCTAACCAGCCCCTGCGCAGTGTGCTCCAAGTCTGCAGTGTTCCACTTCCTGCTTGAAATGCTTCACATTCACAGTTAAACAGAGAGCTGCCGGGAGGTGACTCCGCCCCCTACAGGGCCAGGCATCCTGTTTCAATTAGGAAGTAGGAGATTCACAGAGAGCAGCATGGTGGGACTGTTCTGACTGCAGGAGGAAAAGTTAGTATCTTGAGGAGCCCTGTGTGCCTGCTTGTTGGGTGGGGGAAGAGCGAGTCCTCTGTGTACATGCTGGGGAGGGGGGATGGAAGTGCCCTATAAGCAACTGATGGGAGAAGAGGGGGTTAGGCTGTGTTCCTGATGGGAAGTGGCCGGAAGTAGTGTATCTGTGGGGAAGGTGGGCACTGCTGTGTGATGCATCTCAAGGAAGGGGGAGTGGGGCAGTCACCCTTTACTTTTTTCAGTTTTAAGTATGTCGCTGTGCAGAGGAAAGACACTTTTTTTCCAGAATTGTGGATGCATCTCCCAACCTTCCTATTAATAGAACTGAGTTAGAGGGAGTAGTTGTTCTAGCTATCAGTAGGTTATTATGATTGTAAGAAACATCCATGTTATGCAAAACAAAAAATCTTGGAAAAGCTAGTTATTAATATATTTGTATTTTTTATATTTATATAATATATTGTATACAATTTAGGACTGCATTTGTTATTTGTTGTATATCAAATTGGATAATATAAAATATTTTACAGGTTTATAAAAAAAAAAAAACAACAAAAAAAAACTCCTGTGCTAAAAAACAAACATTTTTTTATGCCTGTGGAATCTTATCTCTGTCTGCCAATGAGCAACTGAGACATATATATCAGTTATGCACAAACATGCTAGTTCAATATCAGCTGAAACAGGTTTAATGACTTCTAAACTTTTTTTCATGCAATAACATTTTTAAACATGACTGACATGCAGTGTGTCTGAAGGTAAAGATGGTAGGGGGAGTGTGTGACAGTGCATCTGAAAGAAATGATTGTGGGGAAGTGTGTCTGAAGCCAGGGAAGGATGGTGTGGGGATGTGCATCTGAGGGGGGGGGGGGAGTGTTTGTCTTATGTGGGTGAGACTGTCAATCTGAATGATTGATCGGGGGTGAGAGTGTTAGTATATACTATATGGGCATCTGATGGGGAAGAGTGTGAGTCACTCTGAGAGTGTGCAAGTAGGGGGAGGTAGTCTGAGTGTATGTGAGGAGTGTATGTGAGTGGAAGCAGGCTCTGAGTGTGTGTAAAATATAGTTACTGGAGTTGGAAACCACGTGGTACAGAGAGAAAGCAGGAACTAGCAGACCGCAGCGGTAAAGTGAAGTCTGTAGGAGCTGCTGGGGAAACACACAATGTCAGTAGAGTCTGACAGTGTGTGTATGAGTGAGACTGTCTCTCAGGGTAATTTAGTATCAAACAGATTTTACACAAATTAATTGGAGCCCTATACTTTAACAAAAACTTTTATCAATTAGGCTGCAAATTGGGGGCATTCTAGTGAATAACCCTGCCTGTCTTTCTCACATACAGACACTCTCAGGTCTATTCACTAAAGGTAAAGGGTGATTTGCAGGAGAATTTCAAAATCTAGACCAAGATAGTTGATTTGGATAATGAGCTGAATTAGGGGATTTTTCCAGTTCGCTATTTTGTTCAAGATTTTGAAATTCTCCTGCAATTCACCCTTTAGTGAATAGACCTGTCTGTGTCTCTCACATACTCAGACTCTCAGGGATATACACTAAAGCACTAAAGGGTGAATTGCAGGAGAATTGCAAAATCTAGACTAAGATACCTTATGAGCTGAATTGGAGAATTTTTCTGGTTGGTCTATTTTGACCTAGATTTTTAAAGTGCAATTTACCTTTTAGTGAATAATAAAAAAAAAATTTTAGGCAAGGGAACTGCAATCTGATATATATATATATATATATATATATATATATATATATACACACACACACGCACGTACGTAAGTCCTGGTGAACATTTCCTAAGAAAAACAACTAAATACCCTAACCAAAAAAATATTGTGGCCGAAAAACAGCCTAAAACCTAGGGGGGGGGAGGGGGTGTGGGGGGCAGCAGAATTTTGAGTGCCTAGGGCAGCACAAAACCTAAATACGCCACTGCCAGCAGTGAAGGGATTAATTAGGTAGCTTGTAGGGAGCTTGCAGGGTTAATTTTAGCTTTAGTATAGAGATCAGCCTCCCACCTGACACATAACACCCCCTGATCTCTCCTAAACAGCTCCCTTCCCTCCCCCATCCCACAATTGTCCCTGCCATATTAAGTACTGGCAGAAGGTCTGCCAGTACTAAAATAAAAGGTATCTTTTTAATTTTGTTTATGTTTTTTTTAGCATATTTACATATGCTGATGTGTAGAATCCCCCCTTAGCCCCAAACCTCCCTGACCCCCCCCAAACAGCTCTCTAATCCTCCCCCTCTACCTTATTGTAGAGGGTATTGTAGAGATGCCTGAATATTGAGGTATCACTACAATACCCTGGAAGCAGCTGGAAGTGATCAGGATCGATTCCAGAGCTTCAAACCCCAGAGGACGTGCCAGGAACGTCCTTGGTCGTTAATGGTGTTTTTTGTAGGACGTTTCTGGCACGTCCTTGGTCGTTAAGGGGTTAAAGGGACATAAACCAACATTTTTCTTTCATGATTCATATAGAGAATACAATTTTAATTAAACAACTTTCAAAATAACTTATATTATTTCATTTTCTTCCTTCTCTTGTTATCCTTTGGTGAAAGGTTTATTTAGGCAAGCTCATGAGCGGCAGATAAGCTAGTTTCTAGCTGTTGTATATACATATATTTCGATTGTGATTGGCTCACCCATGTGTTTGGTTAGAAACCATTAGTGCATTGCTGCTCCTTCAATAAATTATACCAAGAGAATAAAAAAAATTAGAAGTAAATTAGAAATGTATTGAAAATGTTATCCTCTATCTGAATCATAAAACTTTATTTTGACTTGAGTGCCCATTTATTTTTGACTTGAGTGCCTATGTATAACATATATGCAAACACTGTTCTAACTTGTTAACAAAACATATTTATTTGTTACACACATAAATCTTAAATGCATATAAAAAAAACTATTATAACCTGTGTGTATATATATATATATATATATATATATATATATATATATATATATATATATATATATATATATATATATACAGTATATATATTATATATAACTATTGAAAACTATAATCATTGGGGGAACAGGGCAGGCACTGGCAGTAATTTCCAATATGTTAAGCTCTGCTGGTATTCTTTCGACGTTAAGAATCAGATGCTAACTGTAAGAAATCCTTATTTTCAAAGAAAGTCGTTATTGTTTTTCAAATATTTAGATTTTTTAATTTGCTAAACAAATTTTTTTTTATTTGATTTATAGGTATTATGATTGCAGGGCGCTGGTGAAGAGGAAAATTTCAATAATACGCTACTCATCGAAGACGGTGCATTTTAACATTTGGGAGAAGCCTGTCCGAGACAAACTACTTCCAGAGGCTGTTGTCACAGGGGTCTGGAGTGCGAGTTGGACAGATGAAGCAAGCAGGCAATAGAGAGCTGGTGAGTAAAATGAAATACATGATTACTTTGAGTATATGCATGGGTGTGGAAATAAAAAAATAAATACAAGGGAATAAAGTGGAAGACAAGACAATCTATTTCTCCTTTATTACAATTTACTATTCCAGATTTTTTTTTTAAATCCAGAAAGACCCATATCTGTAAGGCAACGATCATGTATGACAATGATGGGAGTTGCATTCTAGCATACATAGTTACATACACATATGTCATAACTCAACTCCCATCATCCACATATATTCCTTGTGTATGTGATTTATGTATGTGAAAGATGGAAGATGCATTCATCTGGCATAGTTATATATGGCAGAATCTAAATCCCATTTTATATATCATCTCTCTCCATCACCATGGCCCTTCTTTTGTGTCCCCCTCACTCCCCTATGTCCCTTCTTTTTTTGTTCCCTTATATCCTTTCTCCTCATGTCACCTCTCTGTCCCTCCTAAGGCCCTTTATTTTTTTTTAACACATTTCTTCTTCGTATGACCTTTATTTTCCCTTTCCCTACATCGCCAATACCTGAACTTCACACTCTTTCGACCGGCGCATGTAAATGCCTATTTTGGGCGGCGGTCAATATATTATATATATATTTCACTACCCTGGATATGGTTGTTTGAAATCACTATTCATTCATCACTAATAACTATTCTTCACTAATACACGTGTTAGACTTACCTGTCTCTTCACCTTGATGTTTTCCAGATCACAAAAAATACTCTGCAGGGGGGTCAGTCCCAAGCACACCTCAGCCTTGTTCTGGTAAGTACCTAAATAGGAATACAAAAATAGGTTTAAAAATAATCATCTATTGAACAGTAAAGTTTTATGCCCACAGTATGACAAGCAAATAGTACCCTGTCCCAGTTCCTTGGTAATGGTCCAACCTGTCTAGACCTGTTACCTGTTTCTTGCCAAGTTTCCATGATAATGTGTTGTGCTTAAAGGGATAACGAACCAAACATTTTTCTTTAATGATTTCTTTCTAGATTCAGCTAGAGCAGCAAATTAAGCCACTTTCTAATTTGCTACTCAATTTGTCTTTGTTCTCTTAGTATCTTTATTTTACAAAGCATTAGTGTAAGCCTGGTACCCGGATCTTTTTTTTAGGTTTCAAAACCATGCATAGCAGCATAGCGCTTACTTACATTCTTGATTTTTAAAATAACTGTAAGAAGAGAACCAAACAAATGTTATGATAGGACTATAAATTTATAAAGTTGCTTTACATTTCATGCTCTTTCGAAATAGTGAAAGTAAAATATTTGGTTTATTGTCCCGTGGAGCACTTTTTTCATCTACTGACTTTCAGCAGCCTGATAATGATTCTGCCGTCCATCCACTTGCTGAGACTATCAGCTGACCATTCTCAGCCAATGTATGGCACACTATAAACCTTTTCATGAAATTACATATCTATTTTTTTTTTTTTTTTGCTTTATTACCAAAACTGGTTATTATGCAAAAGAGTATAGACTAATTAACTTTTGAATAAAAACCCTTATTAAGTGACATCAGTAGCTAATGAAAATGATGTAATTAAGATTTGCTAATGCACATGATCAAATAACACGTAATGTATTATAGTATACAACGGCTGCCTGTGCAACATCTATTCTAAAGTCGTCCCACTTTAAAACTCTTAAAAAAAAAATTTTGCTTCAAATTTAGTCTAGATTTTGCATTTCTCTCATTTTCATATGGATCTTTATGCACTATTTTGTGAATAGACTCTTTAATTATGGAATCTAAATATAATGTTGTACAACATATTCAAAATATTACAACTAAAATAAATCACATACATACACAAATCGATACATACAAACAATATACAGCACATTACCTACACAAAACTGATTTTTATTATGAAATTAACACGATTTAGCTATTTTTTCACACCAGAACATGACGTCACTCACTTTACGCTCAACACAAGTGTTGGATTTTATTTCTCTTCAAATTTTTCTCGTCCATTGACTTTTATAGGGAAGACGTGCTTGTGCACGCGACCGGCAGATTTACCTAACGCACGCAAAATGCGTAGACTTGAAAACTCGTAATACCAGCGTTACAATTGTGGCACTAACTCATTCTTTCTTGCGTTAGTCCCACTATGACAAATAGATAAAAAAATTACTATTTCCCTATGTCGTTATGGCTTTTACTTGTGTGAACATCACTACAACATCAAATTCTTAAAGGAAATTACATTACATCAACTACAAATCACCATCAACAATACGAAATCGGTTTTAAAAATTACATCATATGTAAACGGACAGAAAATTAATTTTTACATTTCAATATTCACAAACAGTAGCCAATTGTAAACACGTCTCATTTACCTCTATTATAACATTTAATTTATTCAACTCATATGCTTGGATGAACAGCATATCTACATAGGCTCAACACATGATCATTGATGGATGCACATACATGCCTTTGGCCATTGACTCATACATGTGCACTGATATTCAGGCAAAAAAACAACATAGAAACAATGAACACATTTACATCATACAACTACATTGGAAGGTTGCTTAACTTTGGATTCTCTCTCGTAATCAAGAAAAATCAATTATGGATTTAGTGTCCCTTTAACATCACTATTCACTCATAATATACCATTAGGAATTACGTACAATAAGAACATATCATTAGAACATATTACAGCTGTCACTTTTGTGGAAGGAACAACAATGCTATACTGCTTTATATAAATCAGCATATGTGGGAGAGAATCACAATACATACATATATGTCCATAACACGCATCACACAACAGTAAAGCACACATTTATCTTTTTAATCAGCACACAAGAAGAATGTTGTAAAATACAATACAATGAAGATTTGCAAACTAGACAGGCAGGTTGCTAATATGATGATGTCATTCGAAGCTTCAACCATACAGATTACAGCATTTGGACTGTACCGCCCCTTTCAGCATTTTCTCACTCAATACTACATATACGTAAACGAGAGTTTGGAAGATTTTCATTATTATTGGACATTATTACAATGGGAAGTGTAAAATATTGACATCTTGCCAATCACTTATATATACAATATTATAGATGTCAGCCGTTACTTTATCGTTTTGAAACAATATTGCAGCAACATTGATCGATCAGATTCTATGCCATGTCTATGCACATTATACACAAGTATGCACTTTCATTCATGTTAGCGTGGACGTGTGCTTTTTACTATAACATCGCGTTTAATAAGTATTTGTTACGCATATGAACAAACATTACGAAGGTGCACTGTATATGTTAGATTTTACACTTTCACATTACACAACATGGCGAAAGCATCCCTTGTGATTGACATTGTATCAAATCGCTTTTGTGTTTTTGCATACCTTGTTACTCCTTGTGTGTTTGCTCTGCTTTTTGGCTTTGTGCTGCTTAGCTTGGCAAATATGGATGATCCGCAGTTAGTTGTTGCTGGTGCTGTTGCACGAGTTGTGTTCAACCGAATCTTGTGGGCTCGGCGTCTCCAAGAGAGACAAAGGGCCTGTCTGGTTAGAGGTCCTCCTGTTCACAGGGTGAGGCCCACCTTGGATAACATGAGCGACTTCGAGGTTTATGACAAGTATAGGCTCAATCGCGAACAGTTTATTAGCCTTTACGATGTACTTAAACCTCATATGGAGCCACGTAGATGTATGCGGACTGCAATCCCTGGCATGACCAAGATGCTAAGTTGCTTACATGTCATGGCCTCCGGAAGTTTTCAACCCGGAGAGGGGTACATGCATGGTCTGTCTCAGGGTACCTTCTCTGTGGTTTTTGACAACTTTCTGGACGCCATGGTACGAGTCAGTAAGCATTACATAGGATTCCCTCAAAATGATGGCGATTGGAGGTGCCTGAAGAGGGAATTCTATGCAATAGCTCAAATGCCCAATGTCTTGGGAGCAATAGATTGCACCCACATTGCGCTGCGTGCTCCTGACCTGCTCTACCGAAATCGCAAACACTTCCATAGTCTGAACGCACAGTTTGTTTGCGACGCACGGATGCAGATTATGCAAGTGTGTGCGAATTTCAGCGGGGCTTGTCATGATGCCCACATCATCAGACAGTCGTCCCTGTGGTGGCAGTTTGAGGGCAGACAGTTTCCCCATGGGTGGCTCGTTGGTGAGTACTTGTGCACAACATGGTTAATTAGTTAGACAATTGCCACTGTAGTCTCCAAAAACAGTTGTGTTTGTGTAATGTGCAAAATGTGCAGCTATAGGATGCGCTTTAACTATTTAATTGTCTCTTTCAGCAAATGTCTAGTTTTAGCTCCAAACAGATATGTAGCATGTCCTAACTTAAATGTGCAGCTATAGGATGCGCTTTAACCATTTATTTGTCTCTTTCAGCAAATGTCTAGTTTTAGCTCCAAACAGATTTGTAGCAGGTCATAGCTTAAATGGGCAGATATAGGATGCAATGTAACCATTTAATTGTCTCTTTCAGAAAATGTCTAGTTTTAGCTCCAAACAGATATGTAGCAGGTCATAGCTTAAATGTGCAGCTATAGGATGCGCTTTAACCATTTAATTGTCTCTTTCAGCAAATGTCTAGTTTTAGCTCCAAACAGATATGTAGCAGGTCATAGCTTAAATGGGCAAATATAGGATGCAATGTAACCATTTAATTGTCTCTTTCAGCAAATGTCTAGTTTTAGCTCCAAACAGATATGTAGCATGTCCTAGCTTAAATGAGCAGCTCTAAGATGCAATTTAACCATTTCTGTCTCTTTTAGCAAATGTCTCGTTTATGCAAAATACGCATATGTAGCATGTCCTAGCTTAAATGTGCAGCTATAGGATGCTATTTAACCATGTAATTGTCTCTTTCAGCAAATGTCTAGTTTTAGCTCCAAACAGATATGTAGCATGTCCTAGCTTAAATGGGCAGCTCTAGGATGCAATTTAACCATTTCTGTCTCTTTCAGCAAATGTCTCGTTTATGCAAAATATGCATATGTAGCATGTTCTAGCTTAAATGTGCAGCTATAGGATGCTATTTAACCATGTAATTGTCTCTTTCAGCAAATGTCTAGTTTTAGCTCCAAACAGATATGTAGCATGTCCTAGCTTAAATGGGCCTCTCTAGGATGCTATTTAACCATTTAATTGTCTCTTTCAGCAAATGTCTAGTTTTAGCTCCAAACAGATATGTAGCAGGTCATAGCTTAAATGGGCAGCTCTAGGATGGAATGTAACCATTTCTTTCTCTTTCAGCAAATGTCTCGTTTATGCGAAATATGCATATGTAGCATGTCCTAGCTTAAATGTGCAGATCTAGGATGCGCTTTAACCGTTTAATTGTCTCTTTCATCTAATGTCTAGTTTTAGCTTCAAACAGATATGTAGCATGTCCTAGCTTAAATGGGCAGATATAGGATGCGCTTCAACCATCTAATTGTCTTTCAGCAAATGTCTATTTTAGGCGATTTTTGTGTACATAAATGAATTGTATTTTAATATAATAATTTTAACAATATTTTTAATATTTGACATTTTGTTATGATCATTATTTATAGGTGATTCGGGTTACATGAGCCGGTCTTGGCTCATTACGCCATTGCGTAACCTCACAGACGAGGCCCAGGAGCTCTATAATAGGGCGCACAAGCGGACTAGGGCTGTAGTGGAGAGGATGTTTGGGCTCCTCAAAATGCAGTTACGATGCCTGGACAGGTCTGGAGGAGCCCTCCAATACAGCCCTAGTAAGGTGCAAAGATCGTTATAGCCTGCAGCATCCTGCATAACATTGCTCAGCGGGCTGGGATGCTGCAGGCCGTCCAGGCGCCCCGAGACCTCTTCCAAGATGAGGAGGATGACCATGTTCTAGAGGTGCCATTCCGGGACGAAATGGTTCAATGTCAGAGACAACTTCATCAACCGAAACTTCAGACGGTAAATACTAGAAGTTATATAGGAGCATTGCGAATATGTGTGAATTTTAGGGAAATGAGAAGTAGAGAATTATGCAAACATGTTAGGATTGTTCAACAAATGATTTATCAAAATTTAATTTTTATATTTTTATTATCATAGGTAATTTAGACATCAGATGATTCTGGCATTGGCTCCTGTAATGACTTCACCACCTGATTTTCAAAGACAACATCAGATGGTAAGTATACACAATGTATGGACTGGGGGGTGGATTTGCACAATGATCCATCATATGGCATTCAATGTTAAATGTAGTATTTAGTTTACACATTACTAGATTTTTAGATAATCAGAAAGGGATACTCTTACTAGATTTTTAGATAATCATAAAGGGATACTCTAGCAATACTATGTGAGTCTAAGTCATACATTAGTGGTTAGGTCTGCACAATGTATGACTCAGCTTCACACTTGATTGATAGAACATAAAACAAGCTGATACACACGCTTAGTAAGCTATTGATAAAAAATAGTTTAAGAAATGTTTGGGGGGGATGCAGAACCAAGTCACACCTTTTTATTAATGATTTTATTTACACTTAATATTCAATTAGGGAGATGACTTCATCTACAGACTGAAAGTGATGAAATCCAGACTGAAAGTGATGAATTCCAGACTGAAAGTGAAGAATCCCATACTAAAAGTGAAGAATTCCATACTGAAAGTGAAGAATACCAATGTGATCATATCTGTGGCATTGTCTTTCAACTGTGCTGACTTTGAAAAACATACTAACACACGTTCACATGGTAAGCTGCAACAAATCTCTGGAACAAGATTGGGGATGCAGGATGTATCTTATGGGAGACCCTTATGGTTGATATTTTTTCTAAATTTTAGATGGTATTTCACAATCCTCTATTTTGAAAATGATGAATATGACACCTAATGAAGATAAACTGTTATTTTGAAGAGAATTGCCTTTCAAAGACCATACATCCAGGTTAGTTTGCACAATGCATGCTATGTACGAATCATAGGAGGAAGAATGTTCAAAGAATTCAGAATATATACATGTCCTATTTTAGGATATGTTTATTTTATATACATTACCCCTACTTTGTGCTAGAGAGGACTCAGATTCGGACAAATCAGACAAAGGGATACATTTTATAGTTGACATTTAGGTATATTATTATTTTAATGAACATGAAATATTACATTCAATTATGTCACTCATACAATAGAATCATTTTATATTTTCCAAATTTGATATGCATTATTTTATCTAATTGTAAATGCTAATATGTGCAATCAAAATATTGATTAGACGATTATTTGTAAATTATGGATAGATATAGATTTCAAGTCTGAACCTGTTTTTAATATCAAGACAAACAGTACATGTTAGAGCATAGACAGAAGATGAATTTTCAATTATTAGATTTAGGGAATATTTTAAGAGATGTGTTTATAAAATAACCTAAATGACTAATGTTTTGAATATGTCTTTTCTTTCTTTTTCAGATTTTCTTTTTTGATGAATTCCAAAATTCTTTTTTTTTTTTTTTTAAATAAATTTATTTACATACGATATTTTTCTGTTTTATTTTATTTAAATACATATTATTAAAGACATCTATATCACAGTAAGATAAGAAGAAATACATCCATCTAATATTCTGACATGTAAACAAAATATTAGTCACATGGCTGTTAAAGTATCTATTTTTCTAACACATACCTGATATCAAATAGACTCATTTAGATTCATTTATATAATGTAAAAATATCAACACAACTTAAGCAGATAATGTGAAAGTCAAGCATCTTACAAAATTTAAGGTGGAGTTAGATACAGCCATCTATGATTTGATTGTGTGATTTATAGATGTTAAAATCATAAAATGTTTCTGACGAGGATAAGCAGTATAGATTATACATAACAACTTTGATCATTTCACTTTTAAGAAATGAAAGTGTTTAAACTACACTGTCACTTTAATGTAAGAAGTTAATGTTATATTTACATTATAATCTCTATAATCTTTCTTAGGTATCCAAAAACATTATTTAAATAAATATAGGTTATTATGCTTTAATTATTAGCAAGGTAATATGTTTGAAGTGATCTTTAAATAAAACGTAAGTTAATTTCACATTTCTACCAAGTTAGTTATTGTATGCCATATTGATGACTTTTCACTATAGTGGAGTCATTTGAAGGGTCAGTTTACTATAGATATATCAAAATAGAAATTATAACAATTATACTCTTTACCTGTTGGATAGATATCACATATCTATAGGTATTTCCGTTACCCTTTATTTTAGTTTATTTATCCAATGTTAACTCCACATATTCATAATGGTTTTGTCCTTAAAGGGACAGTAAACACAACATTTTATTTCATGATTCAGACAGAGAATACAATTTTAAACAACATTCAAATGTAATTCTATTATCTAATTATATTCATTCTTTAGATAACCTTTGGTAAAGAAATAGCAATGCACATGGGTTAGCCAATTACACAAGGCATCTATGTGCACCCACCAATCAGCAGCACCTGAGCCTATCTAGATATGCTTTTCAGGAAATAATATCAAAAGATAAAAGCTAATGAGATACTAGAAATAAATATTTAAACATTGTATTATCCATCTAAATCATGAAAGTAAATATTCTTGTTTAATGTCCCTTTAAGGTAAAGCTGTATAAATACAGCCATTGTAAGATATTTCATTCATAGTGGGGCATACAATACATAAGGTAATACAAATATGCTTTATTCTCATGTTATCATAATTAAAAAAAAAAAAACAGATGCATAGGTTTATGATCAGCAACGCATTACTGGGAAATATCTACTTATTTGTGGGTGGGCAACAATGCATATTTATAATGTTTAGACAGATGTCTTTAGATAAATTTAAAGATTGCATATTAGATCATTAAATGGACATTAATTCAAAACCGTTTCTTTCACGATTTATCACGAAAATATATTTTTAAACATTAAAATGTACTTATATAATCTAATTTCCTTCATTATTTTGATAGACTTTCCATTACAACCATATCTAGATATACTCAGTAGCTGAAGTTTGGTGGATGCACAGAGATGCCTTGTGTGATAGGATCAACCATGTGCATTGCTATTTCTTCTGTAAAGCTTATGTAAGGAATAAGCTAAATAGATTGAGTTACATTTTTATATTTAAAATTGTATTTTCTCTCCAGATCCGGAAATCAAATATTTGGGTGTAATGTCCCTTTAAAAATAAAGACGCCGTTGCCCAATAAATTATGTGAGCAGTTCAGACCAATACAAGCTCGAGGTTTATTTACTAATAATGAACAAACGTGGATTTTAACATTTATAAATATTTGATCCAAGTTCCGTCCATTATAAAAACAAATTACGCATTGCTGAAATATAGCGTGGTAAACGTATGCATGAACTCAATGTTATCTATATGAAACACATGAACTAATGTCCTATAGTGGTAAAAATGCATTCAGATTAGAGGCAGTCTTCAAGCTCTAAGAAACTAGCATATGAACCTCCTAGGTTTAGCTTTCAACTAAGAATACCAAGAGAACAAAGAAAAATTGGTGCTAAAAGTAAATGGGAAAGTTGTTTAAAATTATATTCTCTATTTAAATCATGAAAGTTTTTTTGTACTTGACTGTCCCTTTAAATGAATGTTCACTGTAAAAAGCCTGCGTTGGTACTGCCTGGCCTCTACTGTAAAACATATTAGTTGGCAACACGGTACTAGAACTGGCCATAGCGGAGGTGGTGACACAACTGGCACTAGTGATTGTACATATGGTTTTGGGGAGAAGATCCTTATCAAGACGCCACCGAAATGCAGACTGCTTCAACCCTGCTAGAGGATTGTTAACTTACATTTTGACTCCCAGACCTTTGCCATTTAGAGGGTGGGCTCAGATGACTACTAGTACTACTGCTTGTGAACATACCAGTGTTTTGACTACTTCTGCTGCTAGCTTTACTTGAACCCTTAACTTTACCTGAGGCACAGAAACAGGACAGGGCAGCAGGTCCTGCTGCTTCATTTGCCTCTCCTTTGTATCACGTCTCTTGTGAGACATAAGTGTTGTTTCACGTGTGGAGGCCGGATGACAAATGCCTGTGCCTGGCAATAAAGATGTGGAAGTATGTGACACAGACAATGGAGTTACACATGTGGTGGCACTGGTTACTGTGTCACTGCTGCTGGTCTTTGGAGGAACATGAGGTGGGGGATGACTATCCATTACAAATAATTACGTTGTTGTCTTCTAATTATATATTTAAAAAATAAAAATAGAAAACTTAAATAATAGTAGTACTATATAATTATATCATTATACTATTCATTTTGTAGTCTATCTACTATGAATACATAGGGGGTGGAGAGACACAGGGGAGGGGGTGAAGAGAGACACAGGGGAGGGGGGGGAAGAGAGACACTGGAGAGGGGGGAAGAGAAACACAGGGGAGGGGGGAGAGAGAGACACAGGGGAGGGAGGGAGAGAGTGAGTACAATACCATAAACAAATTGAGTACATGCCTTTATTTGAGTGCAGACTGCAGCTCTGCATATCTCCTGTGCCCGGTATCAGCTTTGCTAGTCATGGTGACACTGACACCCTCTGCTGCTCTGCACATACAAAGGAGGTTGCCTGGCCAAAATGCCATGATCGAATCCAGACTGACAGTACTTACTACTAGGCGGCAAGTGAACTGGTACACAGGAAGCTCCTTCTTTCCTGCTCAGCAGGAAAGGACAATTTTAAATCAGAGCATTGCAGGTTACCACGGTCAGGAGTAGGAGACAGGCACAGGCTGATGAAGGAGGGGTGGGCAAGTGCGCACGGGGGGGGGGGGGGGCAGCGGGGAGAAATAAAAAAAAAGTTAAAAAAATAATTGTTCTAATGAAGCTGGGGCCCGGTCGGGACTGCAACTGCTGCATCACCAGTAGTTCTGATTGGACAAGAAGTTCATAGAAGAATATGACACTGCACTCATTTGAATAAAAATGAATGTATTCGAGTTGAATCATTGTCACTCGTTTGTTATGTTACGTCGATTCGGATTGGTCAAAAATATCCAAGTTATACAATACATAACCATACTAATCCAAAACCGAAACTTTTACCTGTTCAATCACACTCATATTTTAATTATTTGATAATAATATCTCATTTTCTAATGATTTTGTGGTTCTTTGGATTTAATAATAATATTTAAAAAAAAGACAACTGCACCATGCACATCCGAATGAAACCAAATAACTCAAAACAATTTGAATATTTCGGAACAAATTCATTTGTTTTCAGATTATGCATTCGGCAAGGATTTGATTTGGATATTCAAATCAGTCCGAAGCTCCGAATTTGATCAATTTTGTCCGAATTTGAATTCAGAACTAAACGAAACGCATAAGTCTAATAATCAGAGAGTTAGAACCTTAATGATTCTAAAGGGTAAATGTATTAAGCTTCATTAGAAACTTTTGAAAACTTACAGAGCAGGTTCGCATGAGTGAGCCTGTAGCCACAAATTTAAGAAGCAGAAACTGCTTCTTTTGTCTACCTACCACCCCAAAAGTGTTTGTTCAGAATGATTAACATGACATGCTCTTGTACAATTGGTTGCCAGAGGGCCGGGTGCTGCATTGCAAAAAGAAAGGTCTTGTGCAATGCTAAATATCCCTACGTGATGCAGCATTGCAAGTGGCAATTGCAGGCAGTCAGGTTCCGTAATTGCAAACCTGTCTGCCTGCAATCATTATATATTTTGCCCTAGGTCTATATTAATTCACCAATACAAACTATAAACACTTTTGCACACTGCACAAAATGCTAATGATTATAAAAGAAGGATATATTTTAAAAGAAGGATATATTTTTATACAGATTCAAATACATAGATATTAAAAATACAAACCCACTTTAAAACATCATAGAATCCTAATGTGTGTGTGTGTATATATATATATATATATATATATATATATATATATATATATATATATATAACTAAAGTCTTCCTTCAGTCATAGGGCCTGATTTACCAACTGCTGGGTGGACGAGGTTCACTCTAATGAACCTCGTCGGCCCAGCTTTGTGGTGAGTGGGCAGCAGTACCCTGCCCACAGTTAATTCACTGATTGTGCAATGCTGCTCCCTGCTTGCGCACGGCCAATCACGTGCAAGAGGGGGCAGTCAATCATCCCAATCCAATTTGATCAAGATGATTGCTATCAAAGTGTTGCAGGGAGGTTAAGTAGCAGTGTTCTAAAGACTGCTGCTGTTTAACTAGCCTTTCAGACTCGCTCTGAGTGAGTCTGAAATGCGGGGCTCCGAAGTTGCTATCGCAGTTTGGTAAATAGAGCCCATAATATTCAATATCCTACTGTGAGTTTGATCCAGTAGTTTCCCTAATCTTCTTAAGCATTTTAACTTGTAATACATGAGACATGCTGACATATTTTGTGACTCAGGTTTCACCATCAAAAGCTTCCAACACAGTTAACAGAATTCCAAAAGAATATGGATGACTTTATTTGATAAGACACAATTAATTCAAAAAGAGTGATTAAGCTGTTCTGTAACAGTGCTAGCCTGCAACATTATGAATAATTCTTTAAGCAAAGAATATAGTTTTCCTGCAAGTACTTTAGCAAGTGTATTTTGTATTTTGCTAACAAGCTCTTTTGGTCATAAAACTTATTTTTTTACAAAACTTTTTTTGTCATAATAATTAGTGTTAAGGCAGCAAACTTTGTCACACATTGTTGATAAAGAGGTCAGTGGCGTATTTATGTTTTGTGCTGCCCTGCAGTCTATTATTGTGCACACGTGTAAAACTCCATGAAATGGCACAGGATACATTGTAGAGGTCTATTAACATGCATGGTATCAACTCATTAAACCTTCATTCATTCATTCCTATTCTAGAGTGTACAATGACATATTTATAGGTGTATATATATATATATATATATATATATATATATAATCAGATAGTTTAGCAGTGTGTGAATGGAAACTGATTACAATAGGTTTCTATGAAAGTAGCGATCGCACAAATTGCATTTTTAAACCCGGTCATGAAGATGCCAGTACTGTTAGTGACAAACACAACAGTGCAAGTATAACTTTTAATCAAATATTAAAATAAAATAGAAGTTACTAGGGAAGTGTGCTCATCATGCCAATATAATTATGGCATTCATATAGGTGTTGAGGATGGATTCGGATTAGTATAGGTTAATGTAACACACGTAAATAAATATTTCCCTTGCAGAGTGAATAGACCTGTACTGTATTATATCAGTCAGTTTCAGGTGACCTCCCAATTTCTATTTAAAAACAGGTACTTACCTTTTTAGGAGATTTTCTGTTTAAAAAGCATATGCGGCTGAAGGCTTTTAACAAACAAATCAATTTTGCATTGTAATTACATGAGATACATGACAACCAGTTGAAAATCCAAGAGACATTTCGGGAGAAAATCGTAGATAGATTGTGATCTATATCATAATCATGCTTGTTCAAAGAGTTTTCAATGTACGTTGAAAAATGAACCAAGGTACATGTGCACACTCCCAGTATACTTTATTGTGAATACATCACCTATTTAAATGCATTAGACACGCACTCACCTGTTCTTGATGTGAGCACATAAGTTTACATGCTCTGAAGAAAATATAGTACTGAAAATCCTCTCATTTATAATTTGCAGTGTCCACTAACACTGGGATATATACAAGCTTTGTTCCTTGTTTCTTTTGCAACATATCCTTTTTACTGTCAAATCTTAATAAAACTGTAAGCATTACTCAAGTCAAGGTGCCATGGACATGGTGTGTGAACATGTTGATTGATGGGGATCTTCAGTGGAAAATAGTTAGAAGGTCATCCCTTCTGTGTTAATGCTCTTTGTGTCACCAGAAACATGTCCATTAGATGGTAGAGTATTCAGAAGAGCAAAGGCTAATTGTTTGTGAGCCTGAGGGATAAAGTGATATAACAGGTGTCATGAGACGCAGGACATATGCAGGACACAGCAATGATGGTACAACTCTATTTTATTGCAGAGCATAACAATACACATCTAGTCAGGTTGATTGTACTAAACTAACTGCGACACAGACACCGGACCTAAGCCCCGCCCACATACTAGTGACATCACATACTGCTCTCATCACATCTTCCCCTTTTTCAAAGGCAAAGCATACATTTGCATATAATAAATAACAAGGTACACCAACAGGGTATACAACAACATTTTTGTTTTTGAACATTATAAAAACAGATAGATTAGAAAACATGAACAAATAAATTACATCCTGACTTGGACATCGGGGTAGACTACCCTAGTCCACAGTGACCATGGGATTATTCTGCCCATACTTCCGGTCACTGTTCTAGCTAAAGTCAGTCCCTGTATCGGGCCGGAAGTTTCACCACTCTTCCGCTTGATGTAACTTTGCATGAACTGTCCTCTGATACAGAAGATGGTGAACAAGAGTCTGCTGGAGGCAAAGATATATCCCCGCTGTGATCTTGCTGAGGGGAAGGCACCTCTCTTAGAACAGGGGATCCCACCGGCGGTGGTACTGAGGTATCCGGTTCCAGACTCTCAGGTACAGGCTGAAGATGTCTTCGGTTACGGCGTGTAACCGTCCCTCCCTCTGTAAGGACTGTGTAAGACCTTGGTTCTGGAGAGCGGCCCACTACCGTAGCAGGCGTCTTCCATTTCTTCTCATCATCCAGTTTAATTCTGACACTTTGGCCCGCTTTCAGTTCCTGTAAAGGCCTGACAGAATGTCTCCTGTCGTAGAAGAAACGATAACCCTTTTTGGCCTCTTCATCCCTCCTAAGGACTTCGTCCCGAGGAACAGGGCCAGGCGGCTTGAAGACACCCACTGAGGGTAAAGTGGTGCGAATCTGGCGTCCTAGCATCAGCTGTGCCGGGCTAAACCCGGTGGCTTGAATGGGCGTCGCCCTGTATGACAAGAGGGCTAGGTACGGCTCAGATTGCTTTAGAATGAATTTTGTTGTTTGAACTGCCCTTTCAGCCATTCCGTTGGCCTGCGGATAATGTGGACTTGACGTGGAATGTACAAAATCATATTCCCTGCTGAAAGCACTGAACTCTGTAGAAGCGAACTGCATACCATTATCACTCACCAGCTCCATTGGAATGCCCCAGCAGGCGAACAAGCTCTTCAGGCGAATGATAACGGCCTGACTTGTGATATCATTCAGGGGTGCAATTTCCAAATACCTGGAATAGTAGTCGATCACAACAAGAAACTTTTTGCCGTGCAGTTCACACAAATCAGCAGCTATTTTCTGCCACGGCCCCGCAGGCAGCGGAGTAGACATTAAGGGCTCCCTTCTCTGAGTAGGCCGGCGTTCCCGGCAAAAGGCACATTTAGACACGTGATTTGCAATGTTGGAGCTGATCCCAGGCCACCACACAGCTGTAGCTGCTCTTTCTCTGCACTTTGTAATGCCTAGGTGGCCATCATGAATCCTGTTTAACATCTCCTCCCTCATGCTGACAGGAATTACAATGCGGTCTTGGAACAGCACCAACCCCTCCAGCTCCGTGAGCTGCGACCTCTCTGGCTGGTAAGCATTTAAAGACATCCAGGCTGCCCGGCTCTCGGGCCAGCCATCTTTTATGTACCTTATAACTTCTTGCAGATCTGTGTCCAAATATGTCTCTTTCTTTATCTCTTCCAGTTTCCTTGAAGAAATGGACTTAGAGGCCAGAACTGAATCAACATACACTTTCACATCCGATTCCGTGGAGGATTCTTCAGCAGCAGCCAGCGGGAGCCTGGATAGTGTATCTGCCACAACCAGTTGTTTCCCCGGCACATGCACTGCCTGAACATTGAACCTGAGCAGTCTCATTAAAAGTTTCTGGTATCTCAAGGGTGTTTTGTCAATGTCATAAGAATTGATTAGAGGGACTAGCGGTTTGTGGTCAGTTTCCAGACTAAATTTCTCCAAACCCACTAGATAACGCTGAAAGCGCTCAGAGGCCCAAACTGCAGCCAGGCACTCTTTCTCAATTTGAGCGTATTTTGACTCTGCAGCCGTCAGTGTGCGGGAACAGTAGGCGATGGGCTGTAGTTTGTTGTCATTCAGCTGCAGGAGTGCAGCCCCCAACCCATAACTGCTTGCATCAGCACTAACCACAGTCTTTTTTGAAGGGTCGTAGAACCCCAGCACTGGGGCAGACCCCAGCAGTGACTTGGCATGCAGGAACGCTTTTTCCTGTGAGGGTCCCCAGACCCAGGCAACATCTTTCTTAAGCAACTCTGTGATAGGGTGTAAAACTGTAGATAAATCTGGAAGAAACTTGCCCACGTAATTTACAAGGCCCAATATCTGTCTCAGCTCATGTACATCAGAAGGGCTTTTCATCTGTTCAATAGCCCGAATTTTCTCGGGGTCCGGCTTGATGCCATCCCCGTTGATGATATGCCCAAAGTAGCATAATTCAGTTTTCCTAAAATGACATTTTTCTTTATTCAGCTTCAGCCCAGACTCTTTGATAGCCTGCAGCACACAACTCAAACGCTGATCATGCTCCTCCACTGTAGACCCATACACTAGAATGTCGTCCATGACGACCGCTGTGCCCACATGACCACTCAGGAGAGAACTCATTTCCCTTTGAAAGATTTCAGGAGCGGAGGATATCCCAAAGGGGAGTCTGCAGAAGCAGAACCGACCTACCGGTGTGATAAAGGTAGTCAGTTTGCGGCACTTTGGATCCAGGGGGATCTGCCAAAAGCCGCTAGAAGTGTCTAATGTGGAAAAGAACTTCGCCCCAGTCAATTTCGGGGCTATATCTTCCAATGTCGGCAGCACAAATCTCTCCCTCTTCACTGCCTCATTCAACCTTTTCAGGTCCACACAGATGCGCACCTTTCCGTTTTTCTTTGCAACTGGAACAATGGGGGCACACCAATCAGTTGCTTCAACAACCTCTTCAATAACCCCCATAGACTTCATGCGCATGAGCTCTTTCTCCACTTGAGGCATGAGCGGGAACGGAATTCTACGAGGAGTAGAAATACTGTATGGGACTGCGTCACTTTTAAGTGCTATATGGACAGGTTTGCAGTTCAGTAGGCCCAACTCGCCAAACATATCTTCAGAGATCTCATTCACTCTGGCCACGAGGCCCAAGTCACAGGCTGCTTTTCTGCTCAATAAACTGTTAACACACTGACCTCGGATCACATGCACCCACATGGTGAACTTCCTCTGTTTGTACTCACATCTGGCAAGAAATTTCCCCACACAATCAATGCGGTCACCAGGACTATGGACATTTGTAGTAACCTTCGCCAGCTGGGGCTGTCGAGGCAGTTTCATAAATTCAGCAAAAGACATTACAGTGATATCTGCTCCTGTGTCAATCTTAAAATCAACTTTGGCTCCCATTACAGTAATAGTAACTTTCCAATCTTCCTCTGAGCTTGTCCGTTCCACAACAGACCCCACAAAAGACACTTCCTGACCCTCCTGGTCACTGTCCACCTGCATCTCCTTAATGTATTCAGTTTTACACACCACTTCAAAATGGCCTATTCTGTTACATTTTCTGCATCTTTTATCTCTGGCCGGGCATATAGCACTCTGATCATGAGCCCGGTAGCACCGTGTGCATCGGCCATGTTGCGCCCATCCACTTCTAGGCCTTTCCAGTACTTTAGATCTACCGCTCACACTGTGCCTTTCACTAGTAATTTTCCTAGACTGTTGCACTTCATCCACAATACTCTCAGACCTCAGATCAGCACTTTGCTTTTTCACCAGTTCACTCAGGCGGTCCATCCTAATAGCCCCGTCTAACGTTAAATCAGGCTCTAACTGCAGCTTCAGGGAGACTTCAGCATCTGCAATTCCAATAACTATTTTGTCTCTGATTTGCTCTTCTTTAGCAACACCAAACTCATAGAATTCAGCTAATTCATACAGGCTGCGCACAAATGACTCCACAGATTCTCCCACACGCTGATTACGTTTGTGAAAACAAGCTCTCTCATGAATCACATTTCTTTTGGGCACAAAGTGGGCACTGAGTTTATCCATAACTATATCAAAGTTAACTTCTTCCCCTTCTTGGAAAATAAAAGCATTGAACACTGGCTCCACATCTTTCCCCATAGAGTATAAAAGAGAATTAACTTGTACTTCACCACTCTCCTGGTTCGGTTTGGAAGCAATCCTGAAGCGCTGAAACCTCTGACGCCATGTGGGCCAAGCTGCAGGCTGAGAAAAGTCAAAAGGCTCAGGTGGGGTAAACTTTGACATTGCAATCGATCAGGAACAGAAGCGCAGTCCAGAACTTCTGACACCATGTCATGAGATGCAGGACATATGCAGGACACAGCAATGATGGTGCAACTCTATTTTATTGCAGAGCATAGCAATACACATCTAGTCAGGTTGATTGTACTAAACTAACTGCGACACAGACACTGGACCTAAGCCCCGCCCACAAACTAGTGACATCACATCCTGCTCTCATCACAACAGGTACAAGGAACTAACAAGACATTGAAAGGGTTTTCAATTGTTTCATTAAAATCCATTTCCATAAATCTATGTATACTTTATTTTTATCATCTTCATAAACTATATTTTATTTTATTGTGCAAACATTTCAAAATTAGCTGTTTAGCATTTAAATTGTTTTTAGTCAACAGTCACTGACCTAAAATTATAGATATAATTTGTCATTATTGAACTCAAGATGGCGTATAAAGGGATCATTCTTTAACTTTTTATTACCAGATAAAATTGCTGAAGAAATCCTGCTCCCCTTTAAGGTTGTTTATATGAATGAAGCTTCATTTACTAATGCAAGCAAATTTTTGATGGACAGTGTCTGATTTCACTAAAGATGCTGGATTTTATTAGCCTGCATCAATGCTAGGTGTTACTTAAAGGGCCACTAAACCCAAAATCTTTCTTTCATGATTCAGATAGAGAATACAAATTTAAACAGCATTACAATTTACTTCTATTATTTATTTTGCTTCATTTTTTAGATATCCTTAGTTGAAGAAAAAGCAATGCACATGGGTGAGCCAATCACACGAGACTTCTATGTGCAGCAACCAATCAGCAGCTACTGAGCATATCTAGATATGCTTTTCAGCAAAGAATATCAAGAGAATAAAACAAATTAGATAATAGAAGTAAATTAGAAAGATGTTTAAAATTGCATTTTCTTTCTAAATCATGAAAGAAAAAATATGGGTTTAATGTCCCTTTAAGTAAACCTATATAATGACTATGTACCACTACCAAGTGATTGGAAAGACAAATAGTTTTCAGATTTAACATAGTACAGAATATTTGCTTCTCCCTGCTTTCTGAACAGAACATCATATCACCATAATTAATTAATATAAAGAGCCTTTTAGCTAAGCTCAATCTACAATCATGCAACAATATTGTTAATTTCAAGGCTTGTGATACATACATGCAAACACGTCTAACACCAAATTCTCAATGGGTAAAAAAATATTAGTACATATACATGGTTTTAACAATAATGTAAAACATTAGTAATTATTTTAAAAACATATTTCAATTATGCATAATCATAATTATATGTGAGAACATTTATTAAATGTTGAACATGTGTATTATAAAAAGAGGGTAAATGTTGGCAAAAAAAATGTATAAACGGCTGTACTCAAAAGAGGATACAAATTAACTTTTATTGTGACAATTAAAATCCTGATGCAAGAAGGTGAAAAACCTTACGTGTTACATGCCAAAAACAGGCACTTAAAGGGACAGTCCACTTAAAGTGACAGTCTAGTATAAATTAAACTTTAATTATTCAGATAGAACTTTTAATTTTATTCAACTTTCCAATTTACTTTTATCATCAAATTTGCTTTTTTCTCTTGGTATTCTTAGTTTAAATTAAACATAGGCAGACTCATATGCTAATTTCTAAGCCTTTGAGGGCTGCCTCTTATCACATGCGTTTTAAATCTCTTTTCAACACAAAGAGACAGAAAGTACACATGGGCCATATAGATAACACTGTGTTCAGGCACAGGGGGTTATTTAAAATTTAGCACAAAACAATGCAAAATGTAAGACAATAGATAATAAACAGTCACAGTCATGTGATCAGGGGGCTGGAAGAAGGTTCCTAGATACAAGGTAATCACAGAGGTAAAAAGTATATTAATATAACTGTGTTGGTTATGCAAAACTGGAGAATGAGTAATAAAGGGATTATCTATCTTTTAAAACAATAACAATTCTATGGTAGACTGTCCCTTTAATCATAGGTTACCCAGACTGCTTTGTTCCCCAGGCCACCAATCAAAACCCCACTGTTACAACAGCAATAACAATATTCCTGCTACAAACTATTAAAAACAACAAACCAGTGTAGAAAACCAAAACAGCATAGAAAAATAATAAATTAAATATACATCTGTATAAAACATGCATAAAAATAAATAAATAAATAAATATATTAATATAGGCTTCAGTAATACAAGTAATCTAAAATTAAACTGTCAAACAATTTGATATAATACACACAGGGATAAATCAATTTTAAGACAAAAGCTTAACACAATATACAAATCTCATTGTCCATTCCACAAAGTAGCTCATGTCCCACTCTTTATTTAACCCATAAGGCACTCTTGTTTTTAACCTATGTATCCAGTACAGTTCAATTTTTCACAACATTTTATACTTATTGCAACCTCTAAATGGTACGCAATGTCAATCACCTTTACAGAAATGTTGGGAACATTTGTTAAGTCTACACAATTAAAATGTTTTGCCTTTGCCGAATCCTTATTATACTTTTCACATATCTCAAATATTCCCTAATTCTGAGCCTTAACTGCCTTGAAGTCTTTCTCAGATATTGTTGACAGCAAAAAACACATTTGACTAAATACACAGCAAAATTCGCATAATAATCAATATTATACTGTAAATTAGTAACTGTCTTAAAACTGTCCCCTATCCACACAAACTCACATGTTAATAACACCTAGCATTGCACCTAAAGGTGTTTTTTCTCCTCGTCCTATCTGTTGTGTTCATAATCTTATAAGGTAGGTGTTGCCAGTTACTAAAGGACTGCAAGCAAGATCTCATTTAAAAATGCAAAGTGAAAGGGCTGCCATTTTAATTCCTTCAGTGCTGCACCATTTCACGGCTCAGTGCAAGAGCTGTTTCAGTTGTTTTACCCTCATTCCATTTACACATAATAAATGTATTATTTTTTTTTACACATACATTTCAAATTTTGTGAGGAAACCACAAAAATCATTTAATTTTCTTCAGTAAACCAAGCATTTTTATAAAAAAAAAACAAATATAGAAAAACCAATATAGGAAAACAGAACCATATGAAAAGCAAGAACAAAAAAAGGCAAAACCTGCAAATAGGAGCACGAGTCATTATTTCCTAAATATTAAAAAAACACTAACTTTTGTGATTTTTTAACTATATTGTTCAGTAAAAATTAATAATAGAAAATAAAATGTATTTTTGTTGTCACTTTGTACTATTTTACAATGTATGCAGAACAATTAAACATTGTGTGTATGCTACTACCCAAATAGTAACAGATATAAAAAAAACACCAAGGGGCCGAATTATCAAGCTCCAAATGGCTCGCCAGAAACAGCCGTTATGAAGCAGCTGTCTAAAGACCGCTGCTCCATAGCTTGTCCGTCTGCTCTGAGGCTGCGGACATCAATCCGCCCAATCCTATACGATCGGGCTGATTGACACCCCCTGCTAAATCTGAAGGGGGCGGCAATTCTGGTGAACTGCTTGTGCAATGATAAATGATGAAAGTGTATGCTGTCAGCATTCAACGATGTCTGTCGGACATGATCCGCTGAGCAAAAATAATCCTATATAGGGCTAGATCATGAGTGGATTGTCAATTATCACTCATGCACAAGCTGACGCTGCTCGACTTTGGATTCTTGCACGTCAGGTCCTGTGCGTATTACAAGTTGAAAGTAAAAAAGATTTTGCTTGTGGACTTACCCGACACACACAACAAGCCGAACTTACAATAATGCGATTGAGTTAACGTATTCTCCCATAGACTTCAACGGAGCGTAAAATTGAAAAAACAAACACCCTACTTGCACGCAAACACCTTACTTGCATGCAAACCTGATCGGGTTTTCTGAAGTGTGCTAACCTGATAGAAAATATTAATATTTTGCATTCCAAATTTCTTCACATTTATGTTGATTCCTAAAAAAAAAAAATCATAAGTTCATGGATCTATGAACTCTAACATCAGCAACAAAATGCCAGGTAAACATTATTACTATGAAAATCACTTGACAGTTCTACAGACATAAAACATTCATTCTATTGGTTGATTTGAAGTTGAAATTCAAACAGGGGTGGACACTTTCCGCATTATAATGCTTATTTCTAAGGCACAAAAAAAAATAATCACCTGTTACCTAGAGGGATATCAGAATTCTAATATGAAAATTGGTCATTTTCTCTTCATGTGACACGTGAATTTGACGCTAGGTGATTTCTTTTACTGTAATGAACCATAGGGCCTTAAGATATTTTATTTGAATGCTGGCACTCAAATATATGAGATCTTATATTGATATTATTAGAGGGTGATTAGTCACCAAACCACCAACATAGTATAAATGCTGTGAAATATTTGCACATATTATGATAATTACATGCCATCTGAAGGAACACAAGACAACTCCTTAAAAAACATGAATATCTTCTTTCAGTTAAGAGATTTCTCATCCCTCAATTTTTTAGTTGGTTATGCAAAAGAAGTCCCCCAAATTCCCCATGGTTTGTTCATATGTTTATGGATCAGATGATTACTGTTGCCATGGTGATCACCTGGTAGCCAGCTGGGCATGACATCTGTTACAGCCAAGGATAATGTAAAGTTATTTAATAAAGTCTTATAATAAACAACAACTGATTTTTCTTGGTATGCTCCAATCAAACTAGAATAATTTATTTTGAGTTTGTTGACAACATTGGCCTGTGGTAGGAAAGAGATATATTCTCTATACAAAGACTTTCTCTCATTCCAATCTTCCTATATAATAATACATTTTCATTACTCATAAATTTAGACATAAGCCATGGCCACTCCTTTTTACAACATTGTCTTTTGCAAAGACATAAACCCACTTGCACAACTAATTGTAAATAAAGCTTGAGAAGAAAGTTGAGAGATGTATTACTCAAATAAAGAACTTTCATCAAATCTTTAATGTTCATTTTTAAAAATAAAGTTTGAGGACAATGCAAAAATATCTGAAATCCAGTAATATCAGCCTAGTTTTATGCAACTTTCACACTGAAAAATGAAAACAAACTAGGCCAGATTACAAGTGGTGCACTAATGATGCCACGCAACTTTTACAAGTCTGTGGTAAAGCTTGTTAACCAGAGAAGGCTGGTATTACAAGTTAAAAGTTATAGTTTATTCTCTAACACAAGTGAAACTGTGCTAGAATATTTAGCACTACCTCATACCTGAAGTAAAGGTTAAAAATAAATGGTCACAAAACATATTACAAATACATTAAAATACAGTATTATACACATATATATGTCTAAATATTTACATGTGTGTATGTATACATGTGTATATATGTATATAAATGTGTATACATGTGTTTATAGGTGTAAATATGTATGTGCACATATACATACATATATACACATATAAACACATACATACACATGTATACACACACACACACACACACACATATATATATATATATATATATATATATATATATATATATATATATATATATATATATATATATATATATATATATATATATATATATATATATATATAAATTAGAAAAGCAGAACACTCTCACTAACCAAAGTATCCTCAGAACTGGGTGCTGGAAAAACATATATTAACTGTAGAAAACAGCACTCTCTGGATTTAGCCACACGTGGTTTATATTATGTGACGTTTCGGGGTAGTTCACCCCTTGCACTACCTCGAAACGTAACGTAAATAAACCACGTTTGGCTAAATCCAGAGAGTGCTGTTTTCTACAGAATAATAATAATATATATATATATATATATATATATATACACACACGTTTGAGCCCTTCCAAATTAAATACCTTGAAACATACAATATAATTTTATTCAATTTTAATGCTTTAATGTTTTTTGAATAGAAATACTTGAAATTCCAAAGTTCTTCACATAGAAAAATATTCTTTTAATTTTAACACAAATATTCCTATATATATCTGTAAATACTGTATACAATATATCTATATCTATATATAGAAGAAGGTGACAATTTATACCTTCAAAAACGCGTCAGGATCTAACACGTTTGTTTATATCTTCTTGGACTTTGAGACCCTTTTGGGGCGGGATTCGATAGGACGTTTTATTTATAGTGATGTCGCGAACCTAAAAATTTCGGTTCACGAACAGCGAACACGAACTTCCCCAAAAGTTTGCGAACCGGCGAACCGGGCGAACCACCATTGACTTCAATGGGCAGGCGAATTTTAAAACCCATAGGGACTCTTTCTGGCCACGATAGTGATGGAAAAGTTGTTTCAAGGTGACTAACACCTGGACTGTGGCATGCAGGAGGGGGATCCATGGCAAAACTCCCATGGAAAATTACATAGTTGATGCAGAGTCTGGTTTTAAGCCATAAAGGGCATATATCACCTAACATTCCTAAATTGTTTGGAATAACATGCTTTAAAACATCAGGTATGATGTTGTATCAATCAGGTAGTGTAAGGGTTACACCCGCTTCACAGTGACAGACCAAACTCCCCATTTAAAGGGACAGTCTACACCAGAATTTTTATTGTTTTAAAAGATAGATAATCCCTTTATTACCCATTTCCCAGTTTTGCATAACTAACACATTTATAATAATATACTTTTAACCTCTGTGATTATCTTGTATCTAAGCCTCTGCAAACTGCCCCTTTTTTCAGTTCTTTTGATAACTTCTCGTGCACGAGCACAGTGTTATCTATATGAAATACGTGAACTAACACCCTCTAGTGGTGAAAAACTGTTAAAATGCAATCTGAAAGAGGTGGGCTTCAAGGTCTAGTTTAAGCTTTCAACTAAGAATACCAAGAGAACAAAGCAAAATTGGTGATAAAAGTAAATTGGAAAATTGTTTAAAATTACATGCTCTATCTGAATCATGAAAGTTTATTTTGGCCTAGACTGTCCCTTTAACGCACCGCAAACAACCGCAAACAGTCCATTTGCACAACCGCAAACTCCCCATTTACACAAGGTTGGATACCAAGCTAGCCATGTCCCGTTCTTTGTCCTCACTGATGTCATTGAAGGTCTCTTCCTCCACCCAGCCATGTACAACACCAAGGGTCCCCGAAAGGTGACAACAAGCCCCCTGGGACGCCTGCTGTGTTTGGTCTTCCACCTCCTCAAAGCCACCTTCCTCCTCTGATTCCTCTTCTTCAGACTCCTCTCTCTGCATTGCCTCTCTCTGCGTTATTATAAGGTGTGTTAAGTAGTACTATTCCTATCAGTTTAATCCCTGTTCCGTCCCCTATCAGGGGACGTGTATATGGCATGGATTTTAGGAACCGGGAGATGGAAAAAGATGCTTGGTCAGTCCTCCTACTTCAAATTTGGGGCAATGGGCGTGCAATCTAATGTGCCACCAGATAGGAGTGGTGTGTTATGTAGTACTATTCCTATCAGTTTAATTCATGTTATATGCCTTTTTTTTATTGGTTTTGTTTTTGAAGCCACAGTGCTGCACCAGAGGCCAAAAAAATTAGGCATGTACACATGCCTGAAAAATTAGGTATTGTTGCAGCCGCTGCTATAGCAGCGGCCAGAAAAATTGATGTTTGTTTTCCAGGCAGAAAGTGCCCTAAAACATTGCGGCTTGAACCCTAGTTGGTGGCGGATAAGTCACACAAGTCATCCGGCATTCGAAGATAAAATACAGCAGCGTGTGGACCATTTTTAGCCCAAGGCAGCTCATCTCATCAGGCCTTTTTTACTCGAATGTATCGCCCAATGTCAGTCCCTTCGGGATCCATCCCTGATTCATCTTAATAAAGGTGAGGTAATCTAGACTTTTTTGACCTAGGCGACTTCTCTTCTCAGTGACAATACCTCCTGCTGCACTGAAGGTCCTTTCTGACAGGACACTTGAAGCGGGGAAGGCCAGAAGTTCTATCGCAAATTGGGATAGCTCAGGCCACAGGTCAAGCCTGCACACCCAGTAGTCAAGGGGTTCATCGCTCCTCTGAGTGTCGAGATCTGCAGTTAAGGCGAGGTAGTCTGCTACCTGTCGGTCAAGTCATTCTCTGAGGGTGGACCCCGAAGGGCTGTGGCGATGCATAGGACTTAAAAAGCTCTGCATGTCCTCCATCAACAACACGTCTGTAAAGCATCCTGTCCTTGCCAGCGTGGTCATGGGAGTCGTAGGATTACTTTCACCTCTTCCCCTGTTAGATTCCCGTTGTGCTGTGACATCACCCTTATACGCTGTGTAAAGTATACTTTTGAATTTATTTTGGAACTGCTGCATCCTTTCCGACTTGCGGTAATTCAGTAACATTTCAGGCACTTTATGCTTATACCGGGGGTCTAGTAGCGTGGACACCCAGTACAGGTTGTTCTCCTTCAGCTTTTTTATATGAGGGTCACTCAACAGGCACGACAGCATGAAAGACCCCATTTGCACAAAGTTGGATGCCGAGCTACTCATGTCCCGTTCCTCATCCTGAGTGATCTCACTGAAGGTATCTTCATCCCCCCAGCCATGTACAACACCACGGGTACCAGATAGGTGACAACGAGCACCCTGGGATGCCTGTTGTGGTTGGTCTTCCTCCTCTGACTCCTCTTCCTCACAATCCTCTTCCAGCGTTGCCACTGGTCCAGCAAGCGATGCTGATAAGGCTGTTTCTGGTGGTGATGGTGACGACAGCTCTTCCTCTTCCTCTTCACGCTCATCTACGGCCTGATCCAGCACTCTTCGCAGGGCACGCTCCAGGAAGAAAACAAATGGTATGATGTCGCTGATGGTGCCTTCGGTGCGACTGACTAGATTTGTCATCTCCTCAAAAGGACGCATGAGCCTACAGGCATTGCGCATGAGCGCCCAGTAACGTGGCAAAAAAATTCCCAGCTCCGCAGAGGCTGTCCTAGCACCCCGGTCATACAAATACTCGTTAATAGCTTTTTCTTGTTGGAGCAGGCGGTCGAACATTAGGAGTGTTGAATTCCAACGTGTTGGGCTGTCGCAAATCAAGCGCCTCACTGGCATGTTGTTTCGCCGCTGGATATCTGAAAAGTGCGCCATGGCCGTGTAGGAATGCCTGAAATGGCCACACACCTTCCTGGCCTGCTTCATGACGTCCTGTAAGCCTGGGTACTTATTCACAAAGCGTTGTACGATCAGATTACACACATGTGCCATGCACGGCACATGTGTCAACTTGCCAATTTCAATGCTGCCACCAAATTACTTCCGTTGTCAGAAACCACTTTGCCAATCTCCAGTTGGTGCTGAGTCAGCCACTGATCCACCTGTGTGTTCAGGGTGGACAGGAGTGCTGGTCCGGTGTGACTCTCTGCTTTCAGGCAAGTCAACCCCAAGACGGCGTGACACTGCCGTATCCGGGATGTGGAATAGTACCTGCGGAGCTGGGGGGGTGCCATTGATGTGGAGCAAGCCGCAGCAGCAGAAGAGGACTCAGGAGGTTATGGAAGAGGATGGAGTAGGAGGAGTAGAGGAGGTGGCAGCAGGCCTGCCTGCAAGTAGGGGCGGTGTCACCAACTCCTCCTCTGCAGAGCAACGCATTCCATGCTTGGCAGCCGTCAGCAGGTTTACCTAATGCGCAGTGTAGGTGATATACCTGCCCTGACCATGCTTTGCAGACCAGCTATCAGTGGTCATATGGACCCTTGCCCCAAGACTGTGTGCCAGACATGCCATTACTTCCTTTCCCACAATCGAGTACAGGTTGGGGATTGCCTTTTGTGCAAAGAAATTTCGTCTGAGTACCTTCCACTGCGGTGTCCCAATAGCTACAAATTTTTTGAACGCCTCAGACTCCACCAGCTTGTATGGTAAAAGCTGGTGGGCTAAGAGTTCAGACAAGCCAGCTGTGAGACGCCGGGCAAGGGGGTGACTTTGTGACATTGGCTTCTTACGTTCAAACATGTCCTTGACAGACACCTGACTGTGGGCAGATGAGCAGGAACTGCTCCGGAAGAGAGACGGAGTGGCAGATGGTTGAGAGGGGGCAAGGAGGACAGCAGTGGTTGACGTGGCTGAAGATGCTGGACCAGGAGGAGGATGGTGGCTTTGAGTTTGTGTGCTGCTTCTACTCATGTGTTGATCCCATAGGCGTTTGTGATGTGCGATCATGTGCCTTCACAAAGCAGTTGTACCTAGGTGGGTGTTGGACTTCCCACGACTCAGTTTCTTTTGGCACAGGTTGCAAATGGCTGTTGTCAGAGGCAGACACACAAAAAAATGCCACACTGCTGAGCTCTGCGATGACGGCATTCTGGTGGTGACAACAGCATGCGTTGATTGGCGTGCTGTCTGGCTGACCCCGGGTGCCGATGCATGCTGTCTGACTGTGCCACTAGCTCCTTGCAACGACCTCCCCCTGCTTCCAACTCATCTCCTCCTCCTCCTCCTCCTCTCTGTCTCCCCATCTGAACTTTCCCCCTGTTCTTCTTCTCTTCTAGCAGGCACCCACGTGACATCCACGGACGCATCGTCATCATCAACCGCTTCAATTGTATCTGACAAATCAACAAAGGAAGCAGCAGCGGGTACAACATCATCATCATCACACTGTACGTCCATGTCTGTAATGCTGCCTGACTGAGACATATCACTGTTATCTACATCCTCTGTCAATGATGGTTGCGCATCACTCATTTCTTCCAACTGATGTGTAAAAACCTCCTCTGACAGATCAAGTGAAGCTGCTGTGGTGCTAGTGTTGGTGGTGGTGGCAGGCGGGCGAGTGGTAACTTGAGAGGTGCCCGAAGATAAGCTGGAGGAGGATGGTGTGTCAAGGTTCGGAGCGGAAGCTTTAGAAGATTGGGTGCCCTATGTTATAAAGTCAACTATGTCCTCCTCAGAACTTTTCGAGTTCATGGGACGTGGCCTCTGAACACTGGGCATTATTCTAGTGCCAAAGGGAATCACAGCACCACAACCACGACGGCACCTGCGGGGTGGCCTGACTCTGCCTGTCATTTTTTTTTAAATGTACACTTACACTACTATTAAACAAGATATGAGTGGTGGCACTGGGCAAGTGCGCACAGTATACGCTGTGAGCCTGACACAAAAAAGCAGATGGATGTTTCACAGTACAAAAAGTTTTTTGGTTTTAAATTTACACTACTGTTACACCAGATATGAGTGGTGGCGCTGGGCAAGTGGGCACAGTATACGCTGTGAGCCTGGCACACACGCTGGCAGGCAGGCAACTACAATTAGATTACACAAGCAGACTGATGTTTCACAGTCCAAAAAGTTTTTTTTTTTTAATTTACACTACTGTTACACAAGATATGAGTGGGGGTACTGGGCAAGTGGGCACAGTATACGCTGTGAGCCTGGCACACATGCTGGCAGGCAGGCAACTACAATTAGATTACACTAGCAGACTGATGTTTCACAGTCAAAAAAGTTTTATTTTTTAAAATTTACACTACTGTTACACCAGATATGAGTGGTGGCACTGGGCAAATGGACCTGGCACACACGCTGGCAGGCAGGCAACTGCAATTAGTTTACACTAGCAGACTGATGTTTCACAGTCAAAAAAGTTTTTTTTTTAAAATTTACACTACTGTTACACCAGATATGAGTGGTGGCACTGGGCAAGTGGGCCTGGCACACACACTGGCAGGCAGGCAACTGCAATTAGATTACACAAGCAGACTGATGTTTCACAGTCAAAAAAGTTTTTTTTTTTTTTAAATTTACACTACTGTTACACCAGATATGAGTGAGGGCACTGGGCAAGTGGGCCTGGCACACACGCTGGCAGGCAGGCAACTGCAATTAGATTACACAAGCAGACTGATGTTTCACAGTCAAAAAAGTTTATTTTTTTTTAAATTTACACTACTGTTACACCAGATATGAGTAGTGGCACGGCAACTGCAATTAGATTACACAAACAGACTGATGTTTCACAGTCAAAAAAGTTTTTTTTTTTTTTAAATTTACACTGTTACACCAGATATGAGTGGGGGCACTGGGCAAGTGGGCCTGGCACACACGCTGGCAGGCAGGCAGGCAACTGCAATGATTACACTAGCAGACTGATGTTTCACAGTCAAAAAAGTTTTTTTTTTTTTAAATTTACACTGTTACACCAGATATGAGTGGGGGCACTGGGCAAGTGGGCCTGGCACACACGCTGGCAGGCAGGCAACTGCAATGATTACACTAGCAGACTGATGTTTCACAGTCAAAAAAGTTTTTTGTTTTTAAATTTACACTACTGTTACACCAGATATGAGTGGGGGCACTGGGCAAGTAGGCCTGGCACACACGCTGGCAGGCAGGCAACTGCAATTAGATTACACTAGCAGACTGATGTTTCACAGTCAAAAAAGTTTTTTTTTTTTAAATTTACACTACTGTTACACCAGATATGAGTGGTGGCACTGGGCAAGTGGGCCTGGCACACACGCTGGCAGGCAGGCAACTGCAATTAGATTACACTAGCAGACTGATGTTTCACAGTCAAAAAAGTGGGGTTTTTTTAAATTTACACTACTGTTACACCAGATATGAGTGGTGGCACTGGGCAAGTGGGCACAGTATACGCTGTGAGCCTGGCACACAGGCACACACGCTGGCAGGCAGGCAACTACAATTAGATTACACAAGCAGACTGATGTTTCACAGTCCAAAAAGTTTTTTTTTTTTAATTTACACTACTGTTACACCAGATATGAGTGGGGGCACTGGGCAAGTGGGCACAGTATACGCTGTGAGCCTGGCACACATGCTGGCAGACAGGCAACTACAATTAGATTACACAAGCAGACTGATGTTTCACAGTCCAAAAAGTTTTTTTTTTTAATTTACACTACTGTTACACCAGATATGAGTGTGGGCACTGGGCAAGTGGGCACAGTATACGCTGTGAGCCTGGCACACATGCTGGCAGACAGGCAACTACAATTAGATTACACTAGCAGACTGATATTTCACAGTCAAAAAAGTTTTATTTTTTAAAATTTACACTACTGTTACACCAGATATGAGTGGTGGCACTGGGCAAATGGACCTGGCACACACGCTGGCAGGCAGGCAACTGCAATTAGTTTACACTAGCAGACTGATGTTTCACAGTCAAAAAAGTTTTTTTTTAAAATTTACACTACTGTTACACCAGATATGAGTGGTGGCACTGGGCAAGTGGGCCTGGCACACACACTGGCAGGCAACTGCAATTAGATTACACAAGCAGACTGATGTTTCACAGTCAAAAAAGTTTTTTTTTTTTTTAAATTTACACTACTGTTACACCAGATATGAGTGAGGGCACTGGGCAAGTGGGCCTGGCACACACGCTGGCAGGCAGGCAACTGCAATTAGATTACACAAGCAGACTGATGTTTCACAGTCAAAAAAGTTTTTTTTTTTTTAAATTTACACTACTGTTACACCAGATATGAGTAGTGGCACGGCAACTGCAATTAGATTACACAAGCAGACTGATGTTTCACAGTCAAAAAAGTTTTTTTTTTTTAAATTTACACTGTTACACCAGATATGAGTGGGGGCACTGGGCAAGTGGGCCTGGCACACACGCTGGCAGGCAGGCAGGCAACTGCAATGATTACACTAGCAGACTGATGTTTCACAGTCAAAAAAGTTTTTTTTTTTAAAATTTACACTGTTACACCAGATATGAGTGGGGGCACTGGGCAAGTGGGCCTGGCACACACGCTGGCAGGCAGGCAACTGCAATGATTACACTAGCAGACTGATGTTTCACAGTCAAAAAAGTTTTTTGTTTTTAAATTTACACTACTGTTACACCAGATATGAGTGGGGGCACTGGGCAAGTATGCCTGGCACACACGCTGGCAGGCAGGCAACTGCAATTAGATTACACTAGCAGACTGATGTTTCACAGTCAAAAAAGGTTTTTTTTTTAAATTTACACTACTGTTACACCAGATATGAGTGGTGGCACTGGGCAAGTGGGCCTGGCACACACGCTGGCAGGCAGGCAACTGCAATTAGATTACACTAGCAGACTGATGTTTCACAGTCAAAAAAGTGTTTTTTTTTTTTAATTTACACTACTGTTACACCAGATATGAGTGGTGGCACTGGGCAAGTGGGCCTGGCACACATGCTGGCAGGCAGGCAACTGCAATTAGATTACACTAGCAGACTGATGTTTCACAGTCAAAAAAGTTTTTTTTTTAAATTTACACTACTGTTACACCAGATATGAGTGGTGGCACTGGGCAAGTGGCTTGGCAGGCAGGCAACTGCAATTAGATTACACAGGGAAAAAAAAATGATGTTCTAGCCCTAAAAAACATAATTTATGCTTACCTGATAAATTTATTTCTCTTGTAGTGTATCCAGTCCACGGATCATCCATTACTTATGGGATATTAACTCCTCCCCAACAGGAAGTGCAAGAGGATTCACCCAGCAGAGCTGCTATATAGCTCCTCCCCTAACTGCCATTACCAGTCATTCGACCGAAAACATGCAGAGAAAGGAAAACCATAGGGTGCAGTGGTGACTGTAGTTTAATGGAAAAATTACCTGCCTTAAAGTGACAGGGCGGGCCGTGGACTGGATACACTACAAGAGAAATAAATTTATCATTTAAGCATAAATTATGTTTTCTCTTGTTAAGTGTATCCAGTCCACGGATCATCCATTACTTATGGGATACCAATACCAAAGCTAAAGTACACGGATGACGGGAGGGACAGGCAGGCTCTTTATACGGAAGGAACCACTGCCTGAAGAACCTTTCTCCCAAAAACAGCCTCCGAAGAAGCAAAAGTGTCAAATTTGTAAAATTTGGAAAAAGTATGAAGAGAAGACCAAGTTGCAGCCTTGCAAATCTGTTCAACAGAAGCCTCATTCTTAAAGGCCCAAGTGGAAGCCACAGCTCTAGTAGAATGTGCTGTAATTCTTTCAGGAGGCTGCTGTCCAGCAGTCTCATAGGCTAACCGTATTATGCTACGATGCCAAAAGGAGAGAGAGGTAGCCGAAGCTTTTTGACCTCTCCTCTGACCAGAATAAACGACAAACAGGGAAGACGTTTGTCGAAAATCCTTAGTTGCCTGTAGATAAAATTTCAGGGCACGGACTACATCTAGATTGTGTAGCAGACGTTCCTTTTTCGAAGAAGGATTAGGACACAAAGATGGAACCACAATCTCTTTATTGATATTCCTGTTAGTGACCACCTTAGGTAGGAACCCAGGTTTAGTACGCAGAACTACCTTGTCTGAATGAAAAATCAGATAAGGAGAATCACAATGTAAGGCAGATAACTCAGAGACTCTTCGAGCCGAGGAAATCGCCATTAAAAACAGAACTTTCCAAGATAACAACTTGATATCAATGGAATGAAGGGGTTCAAACGGAACCCCCTGTAAAACATTAAGAACTAAGTTCAAACTCCATGGTGGAGCAACAGTTTTAAACACAGGCTTGATCCTAGCTAAAGCCTGACAAAAAGCTTGAACGTCCGGAACTTCTGACAGACGTTTGTGTAAAAGAATGGACAGAGCTGAAATCTGTCCCTTTAAGGAACTAGCGGATAAACCCTTTTCTAAACCTTCTTGTAGAAAAGACAATATCCTCGGAATCCTAACCTTACTCCATGAGTAACTCTTGGATTCGCACCAATATAAGTATTTGCGCCATATCTTATGGTAAATCTTTCTGGTAACAGGCTTCCTAGCCTGTATTAAGGTATCAATAACTGACTCAGAAAAACCACGTTTTGATAAAATCAAGCGTTCAATTTCCAAGCAGTCAGCTTCAGAGAAATTAGATTTTGATGTTTGAAGGGACCCTGGATCAGAAGGTCCTGTTTCAGAGGTAGCGACCAAGGTGGACAGGATGACATGTCCACTAGATCTGCATACCAAGTCCTGCGTGGCCATGCAGGCGCTATTAGAATCACTGATGCTCTCTCCTGTTTGATTCTGGCAATCAATCGAGGAAGCATCGGGAAGGGTGGAAACACATAAGCCATCCCGAAGGTCCAAGGTGCTGTCAAAGCATCTATCAGAACCGCTCCCGGATCCCTGGATCTGGACCAGTAACGAGGAAGCTTGGCGTTCTGTCGAGACGCCATGAGATCTATCTCTGGTTTGCCCCAACGTCGAAGTATTTGGGCAAAGACCTCCGGATGAAGTTCCCACTCCCCCGGATGAAAAGTCTGACGACTTAAGAAATCCGCCTCCCAGTTCTCCACTCCCGGGATGTGGATTGCTGACAGGTGGCAAGAGTGAGACTCTGCCCAGCGAATTATCTTTGATACTTCCATCATTGCTAGGGAGCTTCTTGTCCCTCCCTGATGGTTGATGTAAGCTACAGTCGTGATGTTGTCCGACTGAAACCTGATGAACCCCCGAGTTGTTAACTGGGGCCAAGCCAGAAGGGCATTGAGAACTGCTCTCAATTCCAGAATGTTTATTGGTAGGAGACTCTCCTCCTGATTCCATTGTCCCTGAGCCTTCAGAGAATTCCAGACAGCGCCCCAACCTAGTAGGCTGGCGTCTGTTGTTACAATTGTCCAGTCCGGCCTGCTGAATGGCATCCCCCTGGACAGATGTGGCCGAGAAAGCCACCATAGAAGAGAATTTCTGGTCTCTTGATCCAGATTCAGAGTAGGGGACAAGTCTGAGTAATCCCCATTCCACTGACTTAGCATGCACAATTGCAGCGGTCTGAGATGTAGGCGTGCAAAGGGTACTATGTCCATTGCTGCTACCATTAAGCCGATCACCTCCATGCATTGAGCTACTGACGGGTGTTGAATGGAATGAAGGACACGGCATGCATTTTGAAGCTTTGTTAACCTGTCTTCTGTCAGGTAAATCTTCATTTCTACAGAATCTATAAGAGTCCCCAAGAAGGGAACTCTTGTGAGTGGAAAGAGAGAACTCTTCTTTTCGTTCACCTTCCATCCATGCGACCTTAGAAATGCCAGTACTAACTCTGTATGAGACTTGGCAGTTTGAAAGCTTGAAGCTTGTATCAGAATGTCGTCTAGGTACGGAGCTACTGCAATTCCTCGCGGTCTTAGTACCGCCAGAAGAGCACCCAGAACCTTTGTGAAGATTCTCGGAGCCGTAGCCAATCCGAATGGAAGAGCTACAAACTGGTAATGCCTGTCTAGAAAGGCAAACCTTAGATACCGGTAATGATCTTTGTGAATCGGTATGTGAAGGTAAGCATCCTTTAAATCCACTGTGGTCATGTACTGACCCTTTTGGATCATGGGTAAAATTGTCCGAATAGTTTCCATTTTGAACGATGGAACTCTTAGGAATTTGTTTAGGATCTTTAAATCCAAGATTGGCCTGAAAGTTCCCTCTTTTTTGGGAACCACAAACAGATTTGAGTAAAACCCTTGTCCTTGTTCCGACCGCGGAACCGGATGGATCACTCCCATTAATAAAAGATCTTGTACGCAGCGTAGAAACGCCTCTTTCTTTATTTGGTTTGTTGACAACCTTGACAGATGAAATCTCCCTCTTGGGGGAGAGAATTTGAAGTCTAGAAGGTATCCCTGAGATATGATCTCTAACGCCCAGGGATCCTGGACATCTCTTGCCCAAGCCTGGGCGAAGAGAGAAAGTCTGCCCCCCACTAGATCCGTTCCCGGATCGGGGGCCCTCGATTCATGCTGTCTTAGGGGCAGCAGCAGGTTTCCTGGCCTGCTTGCCCTTGTTCCAGGACTGGTTAGGTCTCCAGCCTTGTCTGTAGCGAGCAACAGCTCCTTCCTGTTTTGGTGCAGAGGAAGTTGATGCTGCTCCTGCTTTGAAATTACGAAAGGAACGAAAATTAGACTGTCTAGCCTTAGGTTTGGCTCTGTCTTGAGGCAGGGCATGGCCTTTACCTCCTGTAATGTCAGCGATAATTTCTTTCAACCCGGGCCCGAATAAGGTCTGCCCTTTGAAAGGTATATTAAGCAATTTAGATTTAGAAGTAACGTCAGCTGACCAGGATTTTAGCCACAGTGCTCTGCGTGCCTGAATGGCGAATCCGGAATTCTTAGCCGTAAGTTTAGTTAAATGTACTACGGCATCTGAAATAAATGAGTTAGCTAACTTAAGGGCTTTAAGCTTGTGTGTAATCTCATCTAATGGAGCTGATTCAAGTGTCTCTTCCAGAGACTCAAACCAAAATGCTGCTGCAGCCGTGACAGGCGCAATGCATGCAAGAGGTTGCAATATAAAACCTTGTTGAACAAACATTTTCTTAAGGTAACCCTCTAACTTTTTATCCATTGGATCTGAAAAGGCACAGCTATCCTCCACCGGGATAGTGGTACGCTTAGCTAAAGTAGAAACTGCTCCCTCCACCTTAGGGACCGTTTGCCATAAGTCCCGTGTGGTGGCGTCTATTGGAAACATCTTTCTAAATATCGGAGGGGGTGAGAACGGCACACCGGGTCTATCCCACTCCTTAGTAACAATTTCAGTAAGTCTCTTAGGTATAGGAAAAACGTCAGTACTCGCCGGTACCGCAAAATATTTATCCAACCTACACATTTTCTCTGGTATTGCAACTGTGTTACAATCATTCAGAGCCGCTAACACCTCCCCTAGTAATACACGGAGGTTTTCCAGCTTAAATTTAAAATTTGAAATATCTGAATCCAGTTTGTTTGGATCAGAACCGTCACCCGCAGAATGAAGCTCTCCGTCCTCATGTTCTGCAAATTGTGACGCAGTGTCTGACATGGCCCTAATATTATCAGCGCACTCTGTTCTCACCCCAGAGTGATCACGCTTACCTCTTAGTTCTGGTAATTTAGCCAAAACTTCAGTCATAACAGTAGCCATATCCTGTAATGTGATTTGTAATGGCCGCCCAGATGTACTCGGCGCTACAATATCACGCACCTCCCGAGCGGGAGATGCAGGTACTGACACGTGAGGCGAGTTAGTCGGCATAACTCTCCCCTCGTTGTTTGGTGAAATATGTTCAATTTGTACAGATTGACTTTTATTTAAAGTAGCATCAATACAGTTAGTACATAAATTTCTATTGGGCTCCACTTTGGCTTTAGCACATATAGCACAGATATCTTCCTCTGAATCAGACATGTTTAACACACTAGCAAATAAACTAGCAACTTGGAAATACTTTTCAAGTAATTTACTATAATATGAAAACGTACTGTGCCTATAAGAAGCACAGAAAAAGTTATGACAGTTGAAAATTAATAAACTGAAAAGTTATAGCATCAAATCTTTGTAAAAAACACAATTTTAGCAAAGGATTGCTCCCATTAGCAAAGGATAACTAACCCTGATAGCAGAAAAAAAAAAAAAAATACAGAAATAAACGTTTTTTTTTTTTATCACAGTCAACTACAATCTCACAGCTCTGCTGTGAGTGATTACCTCCCTCAAAACAAGTTTTGAAGACCCCTGAGTTCTGTAGAGATGAACCGGATCATGCAGGGAAGACAATAAACTTCTGACTGAATTTTTTGATGCGTAGCAAAAGAGCCAAAAAAGGCCCCTCCCCCTCACACATAACAGTGAGAGAGATCAGTAAACTGTCATAAATTAAATAAAACGACTGCCAAGTGGAAAAAAATAGTGCCCAAAACATTTTTTCACCCAGTACCTCAGAAAATTAAACGATTTTACATGCCAGCAAAAAACGTTTAACATTAATAAATTGAGTGTTATTAAAAAGCCTGTTGCTAGTCCCTGCAAATTAGGCTAAAGTTTTATGCATACAGTATAATTCCAGTGAAGTGCCATTCCCCAGAATACTGAAGTGTAAAATATACATACATGACAGCCTGATACCAGTTGCTGCTACTGCATTTAAGGCTGAGTTTACATTATATCGGTATGGCAGAATTTTCTCATCAATTCCATTGTCAGAAAATAATAAGCTGCTACATACCTCTTTGCAGATTAATCTGCCCGCTGTCCCCTGATCTGAAGTTTACCTCTCCTCAGATGGCCGAGAAACAGCAATATGATCTTAACTACTCCGGCTAAAATCATAGAAAAACTCAGGTAGATTCTTCTTCAAATTCTACCAGAGAAGGAATAACACACTCCGGTGCTATTATAAAATAACAAACTTTTGATTGAAGGTATGAAACTAAGTATAATCACCACAGTCCTCTCACACATCCTATCTATTCGTTGGGTGCAAGAGAATGACTGGTAATGGCAGTTAGGGGAGGAGCTATATAGCAGCTCTGCTGGGTGAATCCTCTTGCACTTCCTGTTGGGGAGGAGTTAATATCCCATAAGTAATGGATGATCCGTGGACTAGATACACTTAATAAGAGAAAGAGCTTTTTGGGGTGCTGTGCTTACAGCAGAGATCAGATGAGTCCTTCAGGACTGTAGTGGACACTGAATACACTAGCCTAGCTATCAATTCCCCTATTAAATTACCAGCAGCTACACTGTCCCTCCTCTCACTAACAATGCAGCTTCCGAATGAATCTAAAATGGCTGCTGCTCAGGAGCTGGGAGGGTCTGGGAGGGAGGGTCTGCTGCTGATTGGCTGGAATGTGTCTGCAGACTGTGAGATACAGGGTCAAAGTTTACTCAATGATGATGAATAGGTGGCGGATCGAACATCGCATATGTTCGCCGGGAACTATTCGCTAGCGAACTATTCGCGACATCACTATTTATTTACAGCCTATTTTATATGTGTATTGATTATCTCATATGCCATTGAGATTTTAACATGTGAGCATCTGATTGTTAAATAAAGCACCTGTTTACATATCTATACAGTGTTGCACTAGTGTTGCTCTTTTCTCTTTTCTATGTCACACGCCCACAAACAGATCCCAGAGCCGGACTCACTCCTATCATTGGAGCCTTTCATCAGTGTTTCAGAGGGACTCTCCCCCTACACTGTGCGGCTCTTACCTCATATGATTGGGGGTAAGAAGTGTAAGTAGATACTCTACGGGGACCAGAATCTTATGCACTTTTTATCTAATTGTATTGTAAAAATACATACAGGATTATTGTTTCAAGATTCATGTGTATTCATCTGTACATGCCTTTTTTATACTGATTTTGTGTTTCCAAATTGATGTATTGTTTATCATTTGAACCATTATCTCTATAGACATTAACTAGTATCCTCTGGATATCTGCTCTTTACCTAGCTACCAGTATATCTTTACCAGAGGCACTAGAAATATTGGATTTAATTTGGATTTATTTAACAGATTGCGCCTCTGGTCTACAACTCTCTTTTTTGTAGGGAACCTATTTTTTCTGATAGGTAGATTTGAGCAGCAAACTGTTCGATAGTCCTCTGGGACATCTCAGCCCCAGTGTCACATTTTTCTTGCAAAAGTTTAGGCACCCCTGACAATTTCCATGATTTTCATGATTTTCATTTATAAATGGAACGATGTTGAACGATGCACAGTGACACCATCTGCAGCAAGATGATGTTGTAGGTCTTTGGAGACTGTTCTCACCATCCTTTGCCTTTGCCTCTCCAATATTTTACTTGGCCTGCCACTTCTGGCCTTAACAAGAACTGTGCCTGTGGTCTTCCATTTCCTCACTATGTTCCTCACAGTGGACACTGACAGCTTAAATCTCTGCAATAGCTTTTTTTAGCCTTCCCCTTAACCATAATGTTGAACAATCATTGTTTTCTAGTCATTTGAGAGTTGTTTTGAGGCCCCCATGTTGCCACTCTTCAGAGGAGAGTCAAAGAGAAGAACAACTTGCAATTGGCCACCTTAAATACCTTTTCTCATGATTGGATGCACCTGTCTATGACGTTCAAGGCTTAATGGGCTCACCAAACCAATTGGGTGTTCTAATTAATCACTGCTAGGTAGTTACAGGTATTCAAATCAACAAAATGACAAGGGTGCCCAAATTTATGCACCTGTCTAATTTCATTTAGATGCATATTGCACATTTTCTGTTAATCCAATAAAACTCATTTCACTACTGAAATATTACTGTGTCCTTCAGTTATTTGATAGATCAAAATAAAATTGCTGATCCAAACACCCAATTATTTATACATGAAAATCATGGAAATTATCAGGGGTGTCTAAACTTTTGCATACTACTGTATATACAGTATATATATATATATATATATATATATATATATATATATATATATATATATATATATAGATAGATAGATAGATAGATAGATAGATAGATAGGTATATATCTTATTTTAAAAATAATAAATGTATATATATATGTATATATATATATATATATATATACTGTATATATACACACTCACCGACCACTTTATTAGGTACACCTGTTCAATTGCTTGGTAACACTAATTGCTAATTAGCCAATCACATGGCAGAAACTCAATGCATTTAGGCATCTAGACTTGGTGAAGACGACTTGCTGAAGTTCAAACCGAGCATCAGAATGGGGAAGAAAGGGGATTTAAGTGACTTTGAACGTGGCATGGTTGTTGGTGTCAGATGGGCTGGTCTGAGTATTTAAAAAACGATGATCTACTGGGATTTTCACGAACAACCATCTCTAGGGTTTACAGAGAATTGTCTGAAAAAGAGAAAATATCCAGTGAGTGGCAGTTGTGTGGACGACAATGCCTTGTTGATGTCAGAGGATAATGGGCAGACTGGTTTGAGATGACAGAAAGGCAACAGCAACTCAAATAACCACTCATTACAACCAAGGTATACAGAATACCATCTCTGAATGCACAACACATTGAACCTTGAAGCAGATGGACTACAGCAGCAGAAGACCACACTGGGTGCCACTCCTGTCAGATAAGAACAGGAAACTGAGGCTACAATTCGCACAGGCTCACCAAAATTGTACAATACAAGATTGGAAAAATGTTGCCTGGTCTGATGAGTCTCGATTTCAGCTGCGACATTCAGATGGTAGGGTCAGAATTTGGCATTATCAACATGAAAGCATGGATCCATCCTGCCTTGTATCAACGGTTCAGGCTGGTGGTGTAATAGGGGGATATTTTCTTAGCACACTTTGGGCCCCTTTGTACCAATTAGGCATTGTTTAAATGTCATAGCCTACCTGAGTATTGTTGCTGACTATGTCCATCCCTTTATGGGATGATGGCTACTTCTAGCAGGGTAATGCACCATGTCACAAAGCTCAAATTATCTCAAACTGGTTTCTTGAACATGATAACACAAATGTCAGAGTTTTGTACTCCCTGGAGAGGTGCGCTCACGGATGAAGGAATGGATGTGAAAAAATGTCCGATGTGACGGCAGCTCTTCCGAGAATTTCAGATGCGAGGAGGAGATCTATATGGAGATAAGAAGGCGCCAAACATAGGGTGATATCATCAACAACCGGCAATACACTACTGTAGCAGGCAGATTGAATACTTACAAACAGAGCGGCACCACAATGTGCCTAGTAACACAGGCTGGGACCTTAACTGTCGCCCGGAAGACCAAACACTGGCGTGCAACGAGCCTCCAGCGGTCACGTGAGTCGTTTAGCCAATCACGATCCGTTAGGCACACACACCTTTCTTCCAAGTTTCCGAATGAACTAATTAGCAACAGTGTAGACAAACCAGGTGTCCCATACACTACGAACAAACACTGGAAATTGTTGGTTAGAATAGGGGGGTGATGAAGAAACCCACTCCAACGAGGTATTATAAAAACAATTTATTTAAAATGTCCTTAAAATCAGCAACGCGTTTCTCAGCCACACAGGGCCGTTTCATCAGGCTGTAATACATAATTTAACAATCCCGCTGCTTATATACCTCTTCTAACCAATCACAACAATTCATACCTAACACGCCTTTCAAGAGGAGGATATATTGCTCAGAGTAAATACTTATATTTTAAACAATATCTTAGCGGTTTATCTCATTGCACAAGATCAGTTTGTAGCCTCAATAATAACAACAGAGGTTTGAAATTTACTAGCACAATAGATGGTAGTGATGTTGTATTTTTGGATCTATCTTTACGGTTTGATAATAATAGAATCATTACGAGTACCCACTTTAAGCAAGTTGACTGTAATAGTTACCTTGATTATAGGAGTAACCATCATCCTTGGAAGATCAATGTGCCTTATGGACAATTTAAGCGTGTCCGTAGGAACTGCAGTAGCCTAACAGATTATGAGTCCCAGAGTAAAATCCTTAAGAAAAGATTTAGAGAAAAAAGGTATCCAGAACATATTATCAATAGTGGCTATGAGAGAGCCAAAAATGATGATAGAAACCTATATTTCCAAAAAAAGCCTAATCTATCTCAGGAGAGTCGAAAGAATCAGGTCATGTTTATTACAGAATATAACTGTAACCATGATATGATCAAAAAGAGTATCAACCAACATTGGAAAATCCTTTTGAAGGATCCTATATTGGGCCAGCTATTAGATACAAAACCTACAGTTGTCTTCAAAAAGGCACCCAATCTAAAAAGGATATTAGCACCTAGCAAAATAGTTAAGAATAAGGTTAAACTATTGCAAAATAAAACTAATGGAGAGAGATTGAATTATCCTGAAAATAGAAACACCCTTAGTGAACGTTTAAGAAAAGGTAGTTTTAAATGTAATAATAAGAAATGCAAGATGTGTGACCATATAACCCATAATGTCAATACATTTCAATCTAACGTCACCTTTAAAACATTCAAAATGAGTAGTCGAATGACCTGTGCATCTAACTATATAATATACTTGCTAACTTGTGTCTGTGGATATCAGTATATAGGACGTACCTGCAGACGCCTAAGTGTGAGATGGTCAGAGCATTTTAGAAACACCAAAAAGAACTAAAAACTACACAGTGTATCTAGGCATTGTAATGTGAAACATGGTGGGAATCCATGCAGTTTAAAAATTACCCCAATAGAACATATCTCTAAATCTGATTTTTACAATCGTTTCTTTAGATTAAGGCAGAGAGAGACCTTTTGGATATACAGGTTACAAACCTTACATCCATTAGGTCTAAATATGAATATCGACCTTGCAGCCTTTAAATAAAATTAAATAACTAATCAACAAAATAAATAAAATAATTACATATGATATAAGGTCCAACAATCAATAGGTGAATAATAATCATTGGGATGTAACATGATCGATATTCGGTGTGAGATTTAATACAACAACATGTGTTGACTTTTGAAAAAGATCATAGTTAGCTTAAGAACAATATCTACCACTAAGAATATAATAGATTATCTTCAGATACTCTGAAGTTCAATATATAAATCCCAAAATAAATTACATACAATATATATCATATAGACGAACTGATAAAGTACATATTAATAATGATATAGTTTATACAACTTCTGTTCATATATTGATATCGTTAAATTATATAGAGTTATCATGAAGACACACATGAGGAATGTATAGGTTTTGATTTTATTGAATTTTGTCAATTTTGAAATGTGATGTGAGGTCATGGTAGAGCATGTCAATCATATGCGGTTGTTTAAATAAGTGTTTTGGTTTAGGATTGAAATATTGTAGACGAAATAAGTCTATTGGTTATATGTATAAAACTTTAATATTTATCAAACTAAAATTAAAAATAAGTTAAGTAAAAACAACATAGGGAAATCTGGCAATAGAGTCCATAATGAAAGAATCAGTATAGAATTAATTATAAAGTATCAATTACGCAATAGAGGGGAGCCCACAAAGTATATACTTTCATTTTAGTGGGATTGAAGTAGTGACTACAGGATGCTACAAACTGATCTTGTGCAATGAGATAAACCGCTAAGATATTGTTTAAAATATAAGTATTTACTCTGAGCAATATATCCTCCTCTTGAAAGGCGTGTTAGGTATGAATTGTTGTGATTGGTTAGAAGAGGTATATAAGCAGCGGGATTGTTAAATTATGTATTACAGTCTGATGAAACGGCCCTGTGTGGCTGAGAAACGCGTTGCTGATTTTAAGGACATTTTAAATAAATTGTTTTTATAATACCTCGTTGGAGTGGGTTTCTTCATCACCCCCCTATTCTAACCAACAATTTCCAGTGTTTGTTCGTAGTGTATGGGACACCTGGTTTGTCTACACTGTTGCTAATTAGTTCATTCGGAAACTTGGAAGAAAGGTGTGTGTGCCTAACGGATCGTGATTGGCTAAACGACTCACGTGACCGCTGGAGGATCGTTGCACGCCAGTGTTTGGTCTTCCGGGCGACAGTTGAGGTCCCGGCCTGTGTTACTAGGCACATTGTGGTGTCGCTCTGTTTGTAAGTATTCAATCTGCCTGCTACCGTAGTGTATTGCCGGTTGTTGACAATATCACCCTATGTTTGGCGCCTTCTTATCTCCATATAGATCTCTTTCTTGAACATGACAATGAGTTCACTGTACTCCAATGGCCTCCAACGGTCACCAGATCTCAATCCAATAGAGCACCTTTGGGATGTGGTGGACTTTTGCGCAGTACTGTATATATATATATATATATATATATATATATATATATACAAAGTACTGCGCAAAAGTCTTAGGCCACCATTAGATTTGTTGTTTTAGCAATGGTATAATCACCATATGTAATTATTTCTCTTTATTGGAATACAACCAGAAAATACAGGAGATTTGTATGCAGTATTAAAAAACTGAAAAAAAATCAGAAAAATATTCTTCTATAGGCTAAAGTGGCAAGTATTTAGTGTGACCTCGCCTTACACTTGAGCAATAGCAGGAACCTGGCTCTCATAAAACTAAATGGCATGGAGCTCAAATTAATACACCTGAATTTGTCCTACCATTTCATGTCAAAATGACTACTGTAACAAAGGTCCATTATACCAGGTGTGTGCAAGACATGCTTGAGCATTACATGCACATGTGGTATGAGTTTAGTTAATTGAAAGCTTGCTAATGAGACCAACTTTCAATCACATCATTCCATTAAAAATGCTAAAGATCACAAAATTTGACAGACATAAAATCGTACTTTTGCATCAGCAAGGCTATTTCTAAATGGAAATCAGCAAACAAACTGGATACTCAAGATGTGGTATTCAAGCTGTTATAAATAAATTTGAAGATTTAGGAGAGGTCAATGACATAAAAAAGGACTGGAAAGCCAATAAAACTTTCAAAATCTGATGAGAAGTTTCTCAGAGTTTCTTTGAGAGAGACCTGAAGAAGTCCAGCAAGGACATGGGTCAGCATCTGGCAGCTTCATCTGGATGCCAAGTTGACCCTTCTACAGTTTGAAGAAGCTTGATCAGGAATAATATTTGTGGAAGGGTAGCAGCCAAGAAAGCACTTTTTCAGAAGGGGAACAGGTTTACAAGGCTAAGATATGCTAAAACTCACAAAGAATAGAATGAAGATCAGTGGAAAAGAGTATTATGGAGAGACCAATCCAAGTTTGAAATTGTTAGGTTTAATCGTTGATAATATGTGAGAAGAAGAGTTGGAGAGAGATGGAAGAATGAGTGCTTGCGGCCTTCAGTGAAACATGGTGGAGCGTTTTTCCTGGTTTGGGGCTGTATTTCTGCCAGTGGTGTTGACGATATTGTCTGAATTGATGAGAATATGAATGCTGAAAAGTACAGACAGGTTTTAATTCATCATGCCATTCCTACTGAAAAGCACCTGATTGGGAATGGTTTTATATTTCAGCATAATAACGATCCCAAGCACAGTGCTAATAATATTTGGAGAGAAAAACATCTGATTAAACACTGAAAGTCATGGATTGAACGCCACAGAGTCCAGATCTGAATATTATAGAAACAGTATGGGATCACCTGGACAGAGAAAGAATTAAAAGACAACCTAAATCTAAAGAACTCTGGGTAGTACTGAAAGACTTTATGGAAATAACACTAAATACTGACTTTGGCCTGAAGAAGGCAATATGTTTTGCCAATTGTGTTTTTTTTTATATTTTATGTACATATCTCCTGTATTTTCTGTTTGTATCCTAATAAAGAGACTGAAAAATAAATATGGGTGGTCAATAAAACTTTGCTAAAATAACACATTTAATAGTGGCCTAAGACTTTTGCACACTACTATATATATATATATATATATATATATATATATATATATATATATATATATATATATATATATACTGTATATGTATTTATATACAGTATATGTGTGTGTGTGTTTACTTATGTATTTATATGTGGATATATGTATTTACAGACATATATACACATGTAAACACTTAAATATATATGTACACACATATAGACATATAAATATGTCTATATGCCAGTGAACAAGGGATTATTAACCCCTAATCTTCTGTCCGCCCATATCGCCCCCGCTATACTAAAGTTATTAAGCCCTACACCGCTGCCACTATAATAAACCTATTAACCCCTAAACCTCAAACCCCCCACAAGGAAATATACTAAACTAAACTATTAACCCCTAAACCGAAAGCCCCCCACATCGCAATAAACTAAATTAAACTAGTAACCCCTAAACCTAATGCCCCCCTAACTTTAGATTAAAATTACAAATTTCCTACCGTAAATTAAATTAAAACCTACCTGTCAAATTACAAAAACTAAGTTTAAACTAACAATTAAACTAATATAATTATTAAACTAAAATTAAACTAACTAACAATTAAATTTAACTAAACTACACATTAAAAAAATCCTAACACTACTCTTAAAATGACAAACTATCGAATTGCAAAAAAAAAAAACCTAAATTGCAAAAAATAACAAACGAAATTATCAAAAATAAAAAAGAATTACACCTAATCTAATAGCCCTTTCAAAATAAAAAATCCCACCCAAAATAAAAAAACACCCCTAGCCTACAATAAACTACCAATGGCCCTTAAAAGGGCCTTTTGTAGGGTATTGCCCTAAGTTAAACAGCTCTTTTACCTGTAAAAAAAAATACAAAGACCCACCAACAGTAAAACCCTCCACACAACCAACCCCCCAAAATAAAAAACCTAACTCTAAAAAAAACCTAAGCTACCCATTGCCCTGAAAAGGACATTTGGATGGACATTGCCCTTAAAAGGGCATTTAGCTCTTTTACTGCCCAAACCCTAATCTAAAAATAAAACCCACCCAAAAAAAACAAAAAAATACAAAGTCCCCCCCAACAGTAAAACCCACCACCCAACCTACCCCCCAAAATAAAAAACCTAACTCTAAAGAAACCTAAGCTACCCATTGCCCTGAAAAGGGCATTTGGATGGGCATTGCCCTTAAAAGGACATTTAGCGCTTTTACTATCCAAACCCTAATCTAAAAATAAAACCCACCCAAAAAAACATAAATAAACCTATCACTAACCCCAAGACGATCCACTTACAGTTTTTGAAGTCCCGCTTGAACGATCTTTATCCCGACGGAGAAGTCCTCATCCAGGCGGCGAGAAGTCTTCATCTATATGGCCTCTTCAATCTTAATCCTGGTGGAGAAGTTCTAATCCAAGCGGCGAGAAGTCTTCATCCAGGCGGCCTCTTCAATCTTTTTTTTTTTTTTTTTTAAAGAAGTTTTTTATTGAGGGAATAACAATTACAAGGACAGCAAATGGTTTGCTCAATCAAACTTATGACAAACAGAAGATGCAGAAAAAATATCACGTACATAAGAAATACATAAGCAAATATTTAGGGATAGTTCCCTGATCATAACAGTTACATAGTGTTCCCAAATTGAAACATAACTCGAATGATTAAGTATTGGGGAGCAAACCCAAAAGCACCCTCTTTTTCCTCAAAGACACCTGAGGTCACTTTTGGACCCCAATGGAATCAATTTGCTAATCAGAGGATTTTTGGGAGATGCAGGCCCAATCTATGCCTACACTGTACAGATTCCTTTATATGTCTACTAGGACCCTGGATAGGTCCAGAAAACTAGTATTAAGATTGAAGGAAATGATAAACTTAAACATAGCATTAAATATACACATGCTAAACATTATATCATAGTAATAGAGCTGCAAAAACTGCTTCGCCAGAAAGCCTGAATACTAATAGGTAAAGGAATATAACTAATCGCAGTCAAGTCTAGTTGCACTGTGTTGCTAGAGCAGCGTGGATGAAATCCCTAAGTGACCACACATATCCAATTTGTAGTGAAAATTAGCCAATGTCTCTATTCATTTTCATTCATCCTATCAAAATCCTATTCAATAAGAGCGTGGGAAACACTTATGTTAGATATCTTTGACCTTCTAGCATTTAAGCAACCTACCAAAAAATCAATCTTATACATTGAATATATACTTGAGCTAGTATCTATACCAAAATTGTAGAGCTAGCCAGTTTGCAGACTTTGATATACAGAATAATACATATAATACATCTTTCAGTAATAGGATCCGGAGAGCCATTCTTACACACATGTAGATAGAAATCATACCAGAGGCTCCACGAACAGGACAGAGACTACATAACTCTGTCAAATAGGGAGTGTGGAGGATAAACTATTTATCTCTTACCTCACAGTGGGGGGGGGGGGGGGGCTTCAGGGTTGGTAATTGAGTCCCCTTCCTCGGATAAGCCATGAAACTTAAATTATATTTGACGTAAATGTTCTCCTCCTCACATCGTGCATTATCAGTAGGGGACTACCATACTTTTGAGGAAGCTGATTCAATACATATGTATATGGAAAAGAGTCCCACGAAACATATAACAAAGGCTCTAAGAATATTACATTTAGTGAATATCTATCTACAGGAGATAGTTAACCAGATTGAAGCATTAACAGATACATAATGAGTCTAAATATCAAGGGCCTTACTTAAAATACTTATTTATCATCTTAAATTAACACTGAAATGGTATTGCATAAGTAGCACTCACATAACATTCAGTTCCACATATAGTCTTTGTCAAGCTTTAAACATTTACGGCTATAACCCTTAAATCTCCATTAGCTCTTCACAAATTATATACAACAGGAGGAGTCAGTTACACAATCTTCTCAGATTCAGGTATTATTCGTCATAAGTGCAGAGTCCTTGATTTCAACCATAATGAGTCATTTAAAGAGTCCATGCACTGAACTTAATTGGAAACATATAGGATATGTGAGATGGTGCTGCAGATCAAAACATATAGTATCCACTACTGCTATAAGGTTGTCACCCAATTACGACTTTTGATCTGCAGGGCCATAGGCGGTGCAAAGTATATATCAGTTGTATTAACGGTAATAAAAAGATCGAGTTAAGCATGCAATTACAACTATTGTCATAAAATCTCTATGAGTTCTACAAAAGATATTAACAGCAGGAGGTGTAGGTTACTCAGTCTGCACAGTTTCCGAAATCATTCTTTATGAGTGCAGAATCGTTATTCTCAGCTGCTATATAGAAAGTTAATGTGTCCAAGCACTAAGCTTTATTACGGCTATAGGGCCTCTTCAATCTTCATACAGGCGGCATCTATGGGGAAACCGCACTTGAGCACGTCAAATCAGCGCTTGTTTTTGGTGCAGTATGGAGCTTAAAAACCCCATATCGCCTGCACAAGCCTGTTTTTTTAAAACTTGTAATGGCAGCGCTATAGGGGATTAAATAACACCACTTTTGTTGCGTTCATTAATTTCCCTATAGCGCTCAAAACTCGTAATCTAGGCGTATGTTTATTTTTAAACGGAGGTTAGATGTATCAATTAGCTGATATTAGTGTTCCTTTTTAGATGCATGGGTGCCTCATTCTGACTATAGTTATTGAATTTACCAATAGGCATTATTATGCAAAGGGCAGAGACCCTGCATTAGAAATCTGTTTCTTTAACAGATCATATAGTCTAATACAGGTCACTGCCAGTGCCGCTGCTACAAAGTAAGATTAACAGCTTTTTCAAATATTATTTTTTAACTTTTGCACTGTCTGAGGAAGGGGCTTGTGACCCCGAAACATCACAGTAGTGTAAAAAATACAAGTTGTTTGCTTTAAATTTCAAATCCAGTGAGTGCAGCTTCCCTACCACAACTTCTGTATGGGTTCTTTTAATATATATACACTATATATATATATATATATATATATATATATATATATATATATATATAGATAGATAGATAGATAGATAGATAGATAGATAGATAGATATTTTTCCAAAATAAAATCATATATACAAATATGTACTTATGAATAAATAGCACATATTCTTCTATGTGAAAAACATTGGAATGTGAAATATTAATATTTCATGTCGGGTTAGCACATTTGAGAAAATAGTTTTTTCCCACTTTTCCCTATCCATTGAAGTCTATGGGGGGAATATGTTAACGCAGTCACGATATTGTAATTTTGACTGTTTGCTTGCGTCTAGTTAGCACCTGAGGAAAAACTTTCAACTTGTAATACTTGCGGTATCTGACGTGAGCAAAAAGTCGAAGTCGAACACAGTTAGCATGCGAGCAGGATCGATAAATAGCATTCCACTCGTAATCTAGCCCAGATTCAGCCGAACTGAAAATTTCACCAGTGCACATGTCTATATGCATATGATATATATTATATAAATATATAATATATATATATATATATATATATATACTGGTATATAGTTAATATTATATTATAATGCAAATGTTTTTCATGTCTGCAAGAAAAGATAAATATGTAAAAGTCCCTTAACATCTCAAAAGCGCTTATTCAGAGATGCCTAAAAGTCAGATCTATGGTTTTGAAGTCTAGGTTTAAGAAACATAAACCAAATATAATAGCAGAGATTAAAGCTGAGATAATAAGTTGATGTGATTTCACCTGGTCTTAAAGGGACACTAAACCTATTTATTTTTCTTTCATGATTCAGATAGAGCATGCAATTCTAAGCAACTTTCTAATTTACTCCTGTTATTTATTTTTCTTTGTTCTCTGCTATCTTTATTTAAAAAATCAATAATGTAAAGCTTAGAAGCCAGCCCATTTTAGGTTCAACACCCTGGATAGCGCTTGCTTATTGGTGGCTACATTTAGCCTACCAATAAGCAAGCATAACCCAGGTTGTAAACCAAAAATTGTCCGGCTCCTAAGCTTTGCATTCCAACTTTTTAAATAAAGATAGCAAGAGAATGCAGAAAAATTATTAATAGGAATAAATTAAAAAGTTGCTTAAAATTGCATACTCTATCTGAATCATTAAAGAACAAGTTTTGGTTTAGTAAGGACTAGAGTTGGACTCCCCAGATCTAAAGGAATATAAAACCCAAAATGTTTCTTTCATGATTCAGACCAAACATGCAAATTTAAACAACTTTCTAATTTACTTCTATTATCAAATTTTCTTCATTCTTTTGGTATCTTTAGTTGAAAAGCAGGGACGTACGCTTAGGAGCCAGCCCATTTCTGGAGCATTAAAAGGCAGCAGTTTTGCAAGAATCTGTTCCATTTTGCAAGAATCTTTTCAATTTGTAAGAGCACTAGAGGGCAGCAGTATTTCCTGCCATGTAGAGCTCCAGATGCCTACCTGGGTATCTTTTCAATATAGACTATCATGGGATCAAAGAAAATTTGATAATAGAAGTAAAGTGGAAAAAAATTAAACTAAAATTGTATGCTCTGTCTAAATTACAAAATTATTTTTTTTTGGTTCATATACCTTTAATTTCACTTTTTTTTTACAAACTTTTCTGAACCTAACAAAATAAAAACAAAGCAGTTTGTTGGAGAAATGAATTTGTAAACTGAACACTCAAACAAAAGTTATTTTAAACAGTATTATTGTAAAATACTAACAAATGAATTGACATAAATGAAATGCCTTGAAATGATCTTTATTTAACATGTGCAAGTGAACAATAACTAGAACACTGCATCGTATATACATAATACTTCCTGCTACTATACTAACACATTGTTTCTAATTTACTTTTAGAAGGACAGGATGATTTATTTTCTGTCTTTACAAATGTTCCACTCTGGTGAACCAATGATAAATATCATAAACCTGCAGAATAGCATTATATCAATAACACTTTCAAACATTTGCAATATGTTTGTTTTTTCCCTCAAGAAAAATGGATTTCAGAAAATTAGCTCTGTCTTAAAATATGGTAAAAAGAACAATATTTAAATACACTTTAGATTGTAGAAAGTGAAAGTGTTTTTCTATTTTTTTTTTAAATTCATACTTATTTTATATGTGTGTGTTACCTTACATGATGCAACATTATGCATTTTTGATTTTTAACTATTAGCATAATAGCTTATATATGAGGTATAATACAACTTAAAAGGCATGGTAAACTTAAGCTCCATACTAAACGCAAGTGTATGTGGAATTAAAAACTAACATGACTTTCTTTCATCAATTTTACATATTTGAAAATCTATTACATAATAATATATATATGCGCTACTTTACAGTCCTCTCCACCGTCAGCCCTGACACGAAGAGCATTTTTTTTATATTTTGTGACGTTTTAGCGTCAACCAATGCAAGCAATGGCGTTCTGGCATGTTTCACTGTAAAAAAAAAAATTCTATTGCGCATGCGTTAGTGATGTCATGCTGTATGTTTTTTTTCAGGCGTTCAATTTTGAAGCCATACATGCCCTCAGTTCATTGCCAAAAACACGGACCGCATTGTTTACATTTCTGCAGAACAGCTTACAATAAGCATGTGCAAATTCTTGAAGAAAGGTCACGAACACGTCATGACTGGTAATAGAGGGGGTGGAGACGATGTCGGAAAAAAAATATATTATACAGGAAGTTTAAATGGGGCGGAGCTTCAGCAAAATGTTAGTTTCAGGTTTATTACAAAGGACGGTTAGAAAATAAATAAAAAAAGTTAGCGACTATCAACAGCATCTATTAATAAACGTTAATTGTTGGTCTGACATAGCAAAATTTACCAAAAATTTAAAGGGCTCCAAAACTTTTGTTTTTTGTGCACAAATGCCACACCCGGACCATACATTTCAAATACCAAACATATATATATATATCATAAACTACCTACTTTTAAACTCCAAACATTTTTTTTTCATTTTCGCTGATGACGTCAACCCTCTTATATGGGGGTGCACAATCAAAATCTATTTCCAATCGGATATCGATTTTGTGCATTTAATTATGTGACGATTTCGTCACCCTGCACATGTGTAATGCAATCCATAGACTCACGCATGCACATATCACTTTCCCTGATGTCCTAGTTTGCTGTGAGTGACGTCAAGGATGACAATTAAGCATATCGCACATGCGTATCGCGGCAATAACCTGAGTTATCGGTCTGTATTGGACTATGAAAAAGCATAGCCGGTGGTGGGTTTGGAAATTGTTCGATTTTACGATTAGGATTTCTATTAAATGGTAGCTATTTGAAACACAATGTAAATTAAAAAAAGGATAAAAATGTATTGATTTTGCGATTGCAGATAACTTTTTGGGGGGTTTAGTGTCCCTTTAAAGGGACAGTCTAGTCAAACTTAAACTTTCATGACTCAGATAGGGCATGCAACAACTTTCCAATTTACTTTTATCATCAAATTTGCTTTGTTCTCTTGGTATTCCTTGCTGAAAGCTAAACCTAGTTGGGCTCAAACCGATTTTAAACTGTTAAAAAACGCCTCTTATCTCAGTGCAGTTTGACAGTTTTTCACAGCTAGACATTTCTATCTCATATGTGCCATATAGATAACATTGTGCTCACTCCCATAGAGTTATTTGAGTTAGCACTGATTGGCCAAAATGCAAGTCTGTCAAAAGAACTGAGATAAGGGACAGTCTGCAGAGGCTTAGATATATGGTAATCACACAGGTAAAAAGTCTATTAATTTAACAGTCAGCTAGATTACAATTTTTGCGTTGCGGCTTTTAACACTGAAAATATGGCATTTTCAGCATTAAAACAGCACTGCAGCTATTACAAGTGTTGTCGGTATAGCTGTACTGCACACCTTTAACCTGTACCGCAACGTCAGTCCCGCATATGTAAAAATGACGTTTTTCGTGGGATTCCCATAGCGCTGGTATTACAGTACAGTTTTGCGGTGAGGCTAAAAAGTGAGCGTTACAGCCTAAAACGACAAGATCTGTACCGCCATCTAAAGTCAGTAGTTATGCGTGTTACAAAGCTGTAACATAAAACTCATAACTAAACTTCTACAAAGTATACTAAACACCCATAAACTACCTATTAACCCCTAAACCGAGGCCCTCCCGCATCGCAAACACTATAATAAACTCATTAACCCCTAATCTGTCGCTCCCGACATCGCCGCCACTAAAAAAATGTATTAACCCTTATTCCGCCGCTCTCCAACATTGTCGCCACTATAATAAATGTATTAACCCCTAAACCTCCGCCCTCCCACATCGCAAACACTATTTAAATATTACTAACCCCTAATCTGCCATCCACCCACACCGCCGCTATCATAAACCTATTAACCCCTAAACCGCAAGCCCCCACAACAAAATATACTAAAATAAACTATTAACCCCTAAACCGAAAGCCCTCCCAAAATGAAATAAACTATTTTAAACTAGTAACCCCTAAACCTAGCGACCAACTAACTTTATATTAAAATTACAATTTCCCTATTTAAATTAAATTAAAACTTACCTGTGAAATTAAAATAAATAATTTTGAACTAACAATTAAACTAATATAATTATTAAACTAAAATTAAACTAACTACCAATTAAATAAAACTAAACTACCAATAAAAAATCCTAACACTGCTAAATTACAAAAAGTATCTAATTACAAAAAATAAACACTAGCTAAATTACAAAAAACAAACAAAAACTAAATTACGAAAAAAAGCAAACAAATTATCAAAAATAAAAAAGAATTACACCTAATCTAATAGCCCTATCAAACTAAAAAAGCCCCCTAAAATAAAAAAAAAACCCTAGACTACAATAAACTAACAGTGGCCCTTAAAAGGGCCTTTTGTGGGGCATTGCCCCAAAGATATCAGCTCTTTTACCTGTAAAAAAAATACAAACACATCCCACTTGAAGGATCCATCCAGCCGGCGAAGTCATCATCCATGCGGCAAGAAGTCTTCATCCAGGTGGCCTCTTCTATCTTCATCTAGCCAGCAAAGTCCTCATCCAGGCGGCAAGAAGTCTTCATCCAGGCGGCCTCTTTGATCTTCATCCATCCTCTTCATACGGTCGCCCACGTAAACTGAATCTTCAATGCAAAGGACAGGATTCAAGATGGCATCCCTTGCATTCCTATTGGCTGAAAAATTTGAACCAGCCAATAGGAATTAGGGCTGCTAAAATCCTATTGGCTGTTCAAATCAGCCAATAGGATTTAAGCAGCTCTCATTTTATTGGCTAATTTGAAGAGGCCGTCTGGATGAAGACTTCTTGCCGCCTAGATGAGGACTTTGCTGGATGGATGAAGATCGAAGAGGCCATCTGGATGAAGACTTCTTGCTGCCTGGATGAGGACTTTGCCGGCTGGATGAAGATAGAAGAGGCCGCCTGGATGAAGACTTTGCCGGGATGAAGATCGTTCAAAAGGGACTTCAAAAACTGTAAGTGGATCATCAGGGAGTTAGTGTTAGGCTTTTTTAAGGGTTTATTGGGTGGGTTTTATTTTTTAGTTTAGGGTCTGGGCAGTAAAAGAGCTAAATGCCCTTTTCAGGGCAATGGGTAGATTAGTTTTTTTTATTTTGTGGGTTGGGGGGGGGGGGGGTTGGTTGTAATGTTAGTAGGTCTTTGTAAATTATTTTCAATAAAAGAGCTGATATCTTTAGGGCAATGCCCTACAAAAGGCCCTTTTAAGGGCCCCCCAAAAGGCCTTTTTAAGGGCCCTTGGTAGTTTGGGGGGTGGGGTTTGTATAGTGTTAGGGGGCGTTTGTATTTTTTTGGAGTAAACCAGCTGTTTATCTCAAGGCAATACCCTACAAAAGGCCATTTTAATGGCCCCCCAAAATGACCTTTTAAGGGCCCTTGGCAGTTCATGGGGTTTGGGTTTGTATAGTGTTAGGGGTTGTTTGTATTTTTTTTGGAGTAAAAGAGCTGTTTATCTCAGGGCAATGTCCTGCAAAAGGCCTTTTTAAGGCCCCCCAAAAGGCCCTTTTAAGGGCCCTTGGTAGTTTGGGGGGTGGAGGTTTGTATAGTGTTAGGGGGTGTTTGTATTTTTTTGGGAGTAAAAGAGCTGTTTATCTCAGGACAATGCCCTTGCCCTTTTAAGCACCCCCCCAAAAAAAAGGCCCTTTTAAGGACCCTTGGTAGTTTATTTTAGAGTAGGGTTTAAAGTTAGGGGGGTTAGGTTTAGGGTTGGGGGTTAATATAGTTTAATTTAGCTTGTTGCGATGTGGGGGGCTGGCGGTTTAGGGGTTAATAGGTTTATTTAGTTAATAATTGTAAATTTAATTTAGCTATATTTTTATTATGTTAAAGTTAGGGGGTGTTAGGGTTACGTTAGGGTTACGTTAGGGTAAGGGTTACATTAGGGTTAGGTTTAGGGATTAATAAAGTTTTATTTTAGCTTGTTGCGATGTGGTAGTATATGTAAATGTAGTATAGTGGCGACAATGTCGGGAGCGGCATATTGGGGTTAATAATTTTATTTAGGTAGCGGCGATATCGGGAACGGCAGATTAGGGGTTAATAACTGTAGGCAGGTGTCAGCGATGTTGGGGACACAAGATTAGGGGTGTTTATACGTAGGGTTTATGTTAGGGTGTATCTTTATTTCCCCATAGACATCAATGGGGCTGCGTTACCGAACTTTTGTTTCTGCAATCACAGGTGTTTCTTTTTGCCGACTCTCCCCATTGATATCTATGGGGAAATCGTGCATGAGCACGTCAAACACAGCACTTGTTTTGGGTGCGGTACGGAGCTCAACGCAACCATATCGCACGCAAAAGGGGTATGTTTGAAAACTTGTAAAAGGCAGCGCTTTTGAAAATTAAATAACGTATCTTTTGCTGCATTAGTTAATTTCTCTATAGCGCTCTATACTCGTAATTTAGCTGAGTGTTAGTTATGCAAAACTGGGCAATGAGTAATAAAGGGATTATCTATCATTTTAAACAATAATAATTTTGGAGTAGACTGTCCCTTTAATATTAAATATTTTAGTATAATAACATTGCCTGTTAATACAATGACCCTGATTCTGTTTTGGTGGCTCAAAATAACTAAGAAATATACCTTGGTGATATTGGAATATGAGATATACTGTTTTATACAACATCATAAATATATAAATAACCCTTTTCATTTCTGGCAAACAGAACATTAAACCCCAAAAAATTATTTCATGATTCAGATAGAAGATACAATTTCTAAAAAGTTTCCAATTTACTTCTATTATCATTTTTTTTCATTCTCATGTTATTCTTTGTTAAAGAGATACCTAGGTAGGTAGCGTGCACATGCCTGAAGCACTACACAACAGAAAATAGTGCTGCCATCTAGTGTCCCTGCTAATGTATAACATTGCTGCTATATAGTGCTGCAGACACGTGCACACAAAGGATAAAGAGAAAACTGAGGCCTAGATTTGGAGTTTTGTCGGTAAGGACCCGCGTAGCTAACGCCGGCTTTTTTCTGGCCGCACCATAAAAATAACTCTGGTATTGAGAGTCCACATAAAGGCTGCGTTAGGATCCAAAAAAGGAGCGTAGAGCATTTTTAACGCAACTTCAACTCTCGATACCAGAGTTGCTTACGGACGCGGCCAGCCTCAAAAACGTGCTCGTGCACGATTCCCCCATAGGAAACAATGGGGCTGTTTGAGCTGAAAAAAACCTAACACCTGCAAAAAAGCCGCGTTCAGCTCCTAACGCAGCCCCATTGTTTCCTATGGGGAAACACTTCCTACGTCTGCACCTAACACTCTAACATTTACCCCGAGTCTAAACACCACTAACCTTACACTTATTAACCCCTATTCTGCCGCCCCCGCTATCGCTGACCCCTGTATATTATTTTTAACCCCTAATCTGCCGGTCCGTAAACCGCTGCTACTTACATTATCCCTATGTACCCCTAATCTGCTGCCCCTAACACCGCCGACCCCTATATTATATTTATTAACCCCTAATCTGCTCCCCACAACGTCGCCTCCACCTGCCTACACTTATTAACCCCTAATCTGCCGACCGGAGCTCACCGCTATTCTAATAAATGTATTAACCCCTAAAGCTAAGTCTAACCCTAACACTAACACCCCCATAAGTTAAATATAATTTTAATCTAACAAAATTAATTAACTCTTATTAAATAAATTATTCCTATTTAAAGCTAAATACTTACCTGTAAAATAAATCCTAATATAGCTACAAAATAAATTATAATTACATTGTAGCTATTTTAGGATTAATATTTATTTTACAGGTAAGTTTGTATTTATTTTAACCAGGTACAATAGCTATTAAATAGTTAAGAACTATTTAATAGTTACATAGTTAAAATAATTACAACATTACCTGTAAAATAAATCCTAACCTAAGTTACAATTAAACCTAACACTATACTATCATTAAATTAATTAAATAAAATACCTACAATTACCTACAATTAAACCTAACACTACACTATCAATAAATTAATTAAATACAATATCTACAAATAACTACAATGAAATAAACTAACTAAAGTACAAAAAATAAAAAAGAACTAAGTTACAAAAAATAAAAAAATATCTACAAACATAAGAAAAATATTACAACAATTTTAAACTAATTACACCTACTCTAAGCCCCCTAATAAAATAACAAAGACCCCCAAAATAAAAAATGCCCTACCCTATTCTAAATTAATAAAGTTCAAAGCTCTTTTACCTTACCAGCCCTGAACAGGGCCCTTTGCGGGGCATGCCCCAAGAAGTTCAGCTCTTTTGCCTGTAAAGAAAAAACATACAATACCACTCCCAACATTACAACCCACCACCCACATACCCCTAATCTAACCCAAACCCCCCTTAAATAAACCTAACACTAAGCCCCTGAAGATCATCCTACCTTGTCTTCACCTCACCAGGTATCACTGATCCGTCCTGGCTCCAAAATCTTCATCTAACCCAAGCGAGGGCTGGCGATCCATCATCCGGTGGCTGAAGAGGTCCAGAAGAGGCTCCAAAGTCTTCATCCTATCCGGGAAGAAGAGGCGATCCGGACCGGCAACCATCTTGATCCAAGCGGCATCTTCTATCTTCATCCGATGACGACCGGCTCCATCCTGAAGACCTCCACCGCGGACCCATCTTCTTCCGGCAACGTCCAACTGAAGAATGACGGTTCCTTTAAGGGACGTCATCCAAGATGGCGTCCCTCGAATTCCGATTGGCTGATAGGATTCTATCAGCCAATCGGAATTAACGTAGGAATATTCTGAGGAATCAGCCAATCAGAATCAAGTTCAATCCGATTGGCTGATCCAATCAGCCAATCAGATTGAGCTTGCATTCTATTGGCTGATCGGAACAGAATATTCCTACCTTAATTCCGATTGGCTGATAGAATCCTATCAGCCAATCGGAATTCGAGGGACGCCATCTTGGATGACGTCCCTTAAAGGAACCGTCATTCTTCAGTTGGACGTCGCCGGAAGAAGATGGGTCCGCGGTGGAGGTCTTCAGGATGGAGCCGGTCGTCATCGGATGAAGATAGAAGATGCCGCTTGGATCAAGATGGTTGCCGCTTGGATCAAGATGGTTGCCGGTCCGGATCGCCTCTTCTTCCCGGATAGGATGAAGACTTTGGAGCCTCTTCTGGACCTCTTCAGCCACCGGATGATGGATCGCCAGCCCCCGCTTGGGTTGGATGAAGATTTTGGAGCCAGGACGGATCGGTGATACCTGGTGAGGTGAAGACAAGGTAGGATGATCTTCAGGGGCTTAGTGTTAGGTTTATTTAAGGGGGGTTTGGGCTAGATTAGGGGTATGTGGGTGGTGGGTTGTAATGTTGGGGGGGGTATTGTATTTTTTTTTTTTACAGGCAAAAGAGCTGAACTTCTTGGGGCATGCCCCGCAAAGGGCCCTGTTCAGGGCTGGTAAGGTAAACGAGCTTTGAACTTTATTAATTTAGAATAGGGTAGGGCATTTTTTATTTTGGGGGTCTTTGTTATTTTATTAGGGGGCTTAGAGTAGGTGTAATTAGTTTAAAATTGTTGTAATATTTTTCTTATGTTTGTAGATATTTTTTTATTTTTTGTAACTTAGTTCTTTTTTATTTTTTGTACTTTAGTTAGTTTATTTCATTGTAGTTATTTGTAGATATTGTATTTAATTAATGTATTGATAGTGTAGTGTTAGGTTTAATTGTAGGTAATTATATGCGATGTTAGTGAGGGCAGATTAGGGGTTAATACTATTTATTATAGGGTTAGTGAGGCGGATTAGGGGTTAATAACTTTATTATAGTTGCTGTGCGGTCCGCTCGGCAGATTAGGGGTTAATAAGTGTAGGCAGGTGGAGGCGACGTTGAGGGGGCAGATTAGGGGTTAATAAATCTAATATAGGGGTCGGCGGTGTTAGGGGCAGCAGATTAGGGGTACATAGCTATAATGTAGGTGGCGGCGCTTTGCGGTCGGCAGATTAGGGGTTAATTATTGTAGGTAGCTGGCGGCGACGTTGTGGGGGGCAGATTAGGGGTTAATAAATATAATACAGGGGTCGGCGGTGTTAGGGGCAGCAGATTAGGGGTACATAAGTATAACGTAGGTGGCGGTCGGCAGATTAGGGGTTAAAAAAATTTAATCGAGTGGCGGCGATGTGGGGGACCTCGGTTTAGGGGTACATAGGTAGTTTATGGGTGTTAGTGTACTTTAGAGTACAGTAGTTAAGAGCTTTATGAACCGGCGTTAGCCCAGAAAGCTCTTAACTACTGACTTTTTTCCAGCGGCTGGAGTTTTGTCGTTAGATTTCTAACGCTCACTTCAGCCACGACTCTAAATACCGGAGTTAGAAAAATTCCATTGAAAAGATAGGATACGCAATTTACGTAAGGGGATCTGCGGTATGGAAAAGTCGCGGCTGAAAAGTGAGCGTTAGACCCTTTTTTGAGTGACTCCAAATACCAGAGTTAGCCTAAAACCAGCGTTAGGAGCCTCTAACGCTGGTTTTCACGGCTACCGCCAAACTCCAAATCTAGGCCTAAGAAAATTTGATAATAGAAGTAAATTAGAAAGTTTTTTAAAATGTTATGTTCTATCTAAATAATGAAGAAAAAAATTGGGTTTCATGTCCCTTTAAAGATTGATAATACTCTAGTGGGATCAATTTATTTTTTACATTTTCAATCTGCAGAAAAGTCAGGTGAATTAAAGTTAAAGGGACACTAAACCCAAATTTTTTATTTCGTGATTCAGATAGAGCATGCAATTTTAAGCAACTTTCTAATTTATAACTATTATCAATTTTTCTTCGTTCTCTTGCTTTCTTTATATGAAAAAGAAGGCATCTAAGCTATTTTTTTGGTTCAGACCATGGAAAGCACTTGTTTATTGGTGGGTGAATTTATCCACCAATCAGCAAGAACAACCCAGGATGTTCACCAAAAATGGTCCGGCTTCTAAACTTACATTCTTGCATTTCAAATAAAGATTTCAAGAGAATAAAGAAAATGTGATAATAGGAGTAAACTAGAAAGTTGCTTAAAATTGCATGCTCTATCTGAATCACAAAAGAAAAAATTTGGGTTCAGTGTCCCTTTAAACCTGGTTTTTAAAATCCATAATAAAGTACTAAAAAATTACAACTTATAAATGCAAAGATCAATTAACTATGGGCTAGATAACAAGTAGAGCGCTAAATTATTGCAGGCCCACACACAGGCACATTTTCTTGTTTGCGGACGCGCAACAATTAACCAGCCATTACAAGTGGGTGGTTATTGCTACCACGAGCTTGCGGTAGCAATTAGCGCTTATAAAATTAACAAGAGATCAGATCTCTGATTAATTTTATAAATGTGCCCCAAATGCCCCCAAAATACTAGTCTAGTGTATTTTATTAAAAAAATTAAATTGTAGTGTAGCATTTTTATTTTTTAATAAAATAACTGCACTAGGCAGTATTTTGGGGGTAAAGTTGTCGGGAGTGGGGTGATAGAAAAAAAATGGCACTGAAAAGTGCCTTTACATTGCAGTCTATGCAAACTGTGTGTTCTCAGTAAATATATATGTATATGCATTGGAGCCTATGGAAGCGCACTCTTGTGCACTGGTATTACAAAGTGGAGCGCAAATATCGCTTTAGCGAAAGGGCAATACTTACCTCACCTATAATTGCTCCTTTGCTATGTTTGAAAGCACCAAAGGAAGTGCTGCCTCCAGCAATTTTCACTACCTTGCATGCTCCAATTAAAGGGACAGTCTACACCAGAATTGTTATTGTTTTAAAAGATAGATATTCCCTTGTTAACCCATTCCCTAGTTTTGCATAACCAACACAGTTATATTTATATATTTTTTACCTCTGTGATTATCTTGTATCTAAGCCTCTGCAGACTGCCCCTTTATTTCAGTTCTTTTGACAGACTTGCAGTTTAGCCAATCAGTGATGGCTCCCAGGTAACTTCACCTGCACGAGCACAGTATTATCTATATGAAAAACATGAACTAACACCCTGTAGTGGTGAAAAACCTGTTAAAATGCATTCTTAAGAGGCGACCTTCAAGGTCTAAGAAATTAGCATATGAACCTCCTAGGTTAAGCTTTCAACTAAGAATACCAAGAGAACAAAGAAAAATTGGTGATAAAAGTAAATTGGAAAATTGTTTAAAATTACATGCCCTATCTGAATCATGAAAGTTTTTTTTGGACTAGACTGTCCCTTTAATTAATCCCATACTGGCTCTGAATTTCCTGCAAGTACTGTATGTCCTCTAGATAACTAAATATATATGTTATAATAGGAAAGTCTATTCATAGAAAGGGAGGCATTGTTGGACTGAGCAGTCTTATAAGTAAAACTGCACTGCTATTTTCCTCATTCAGTCTTTACTACCTATAACTCATCTTCTCTGTCCCTCACTACTTAGCATGCAAAAATGTAGTCCTTCTCTCTCAGATTTTCCCACAGCTGCCACAACAGAGCCCACTGTTCACTGCCTCTTTGTACTAGATTTAAAAGTCTAATGGTCTCAATACCGGTCTCCATATTATGCAAGATTCTTTTTAGTTGCTTTTGCATTAGGTCAGTTTATCTCAGCCTTTGACAATGGAATACTCCATTCCTCAAATTGCTGCTGACTTTGTCTATCGTAACTATTATATTGACCTTACAAGCTGACAAAGAAATTCATCCTGATGTAACACCCATGCCTGGGATTGAACCTGGGACTCCTGACTCACAGCCTGTAGCCCTGTCTCAGCACCACTGGGGGGCATTAGCTTGTTCTGATGCTTTGAGAGACCTGTTGCCTGCACTGTTTGTGCTCTTAAGCTCCGCCTGGTTTTCTGTTTATTTTTTTTTCCCTTTGGTTCATAAATTTGGCTTGCCTCCTGGCTACTCTCTTGGCTTTTACTTTTGTTTGATGAAAGATTGAACTGCTAGTCTGGTATACCGAACTTGGACTAACCGATTCTCCTTGTATTTGGTGACTTATCGGACTGCTCTCAGGTATCTTACTCTTCGCTTGTCTCCTGGCTATTCTCTTATCACCAGCCTGTCATTGCTACCTGTTATTCTGTATACCCATCCTGCCTTCTCTGGTAACCTGCTCCTGTACCCAAGTCCTGCAGAGGGTATCTGCCAAATGCCAGTCTCCAGCTACTGCATTCAAGCTCTGCAGAGGGTATCTGCCAAATACCAGTATCCAGCTATTGTAATCAAACTCTGCAGTAGGTGTCCACCCAACTTCTGTATCCAGTGTTCCAGTCTTCAGCCTCAAGTGGGCATTGCTGTCTTTGGCATCAAGTAGGCATTCCTGTCTTGGCCTCAAGTGGGAACTCAAGTCTCACCTTTAGAGTGGGCATTCCTGTTTCTGGGCCTATTGTGGGCAATACTTCTGATTCCAGCTCTGGAGTGGGCGCATCTGCTCACCTATCCAGCTTCCAGTATCTGATCTTTTAGTGTCCTGTACAATAAACTTGATTTGACTGTCTGTTTCTTCAGCTATACCTAAACGGGGTAATTCAATTAAGAAGTCCATCTCACTGGCCCCTATTAGTGCACAAGACAGCCCTATGTCTGACACCTCCAAACATGAGCTCAAAACTTCTGAACTCGCCCTGCTGAGCGTGACACCTGACTAAGATGTTGTCCTGTTCTGCTTCCATTCTGGTGACCCTGTCTTTCTTGACAAAAGAGATCTTCAACTCTTACAAGTTGCGTATCTGGTCTTTTCCTTAATATGAGATTGCCAAGTGTTGTTTTCCAAGTTGTTGACCCAGTCATGTTAATACTACAAGCTTGTCTAGTTCCTTTCCGAATCAATTCTTCATACACTACAAGATTGACAAATTCTCTTCTGCTTCAATATTGCTGAACCAGTCTGTTCCAGACTATGATACTGCCAAATAATGTTCTGTTTGCATTTTGCTGAATCAGTTTCCATAATGCATAAGACTTGAGATTGTCAAGTCCTGTTCTGCTTCCATGTTGCTGACCTAGTACATTCTGCAACATGACATTTTCATGTTCCTTCAAAGTTATTTGCCCAATATTTTCTAGACTACAAGATTGCCAAGCATTTCTCTCCTTTCAATTTGCTAACCAGGTTCATTAAAGACTATAGGACTGCTAAGTCTTGTTCCACAATCAAGCCATTGATCTTTCCATCTGCATTACATTACTTTTTTGCATGGTTTCCAAATGCTAACCTATTTAAATCTGTTTGAGACAGCACAGTTATATGCATTCACTGCATGATAACATTTTATAGGGACATTTTTATGTTTTCAATCTATCAGAAAATGCTTTTCATGCAGCTTTTCATATTATTTCTGAACTTCTTAAATTCTACAGCTTAGACCTTTTGAAACCCATTTGACATGTTTTGAACAACATATATTGGATCAATGTTTTTCGACATACAGATCAAAATGATGCTCGAATGACCATTTAAATTTAAAGGGACAGGAAACCCCAAATTTTTCTTTCATGATTTAGGTAGAACATATCATTTTAAACAACTTTCCAGTTTACTTCTATTATCAAATTTGCCTCATTCTCTTGGTATCATTTGTTGAAGGAGCAGCAATGCACTACTAACTAAACAAATGGGTGAGACAATGATAATCAGTATATATATGCAGCCACCAATCAGCAGCTAGAACCTAGGTTCTTTGCCGCTCCTGAGTATTCCTAGATAAACCTTAATAGCAAATTAAATAATAGAAGTAAAGTGGAAAGTTGTTTAAAATAATATGCTCTGTCTAAATCATGAATGTCCTTTATTCTCCCTTTAAATTAAAATTTGCACTCAGATTAAATGCAATCATTAAAATGTTTATTTATGCAATTACATTTCTGGACAATAAAAATATGAACTATAAAATTACTCGGCACAATATGAAATTAATTGCACACATATTAGGAATTGATATCTGTGCTTAAGAGGAAACCCATTTTTTTTTCTTTTATGAGTTAGAAAGACCATAGAATTTTAAAAAACTTTCCAATTTACATATGTTATAAAATAGGCTTAATTCTCTTGGCATAATTTGTTGAACAAGCAAAAATGCATTACTTAGTGCTAACTAAAGACATCAAATGAGCAAATGGCAAGAGGCATATTTGTGCAGTCACCAATCTGCAGCTAGCTCCCGCCTCCCAGTAGTGCATTGCTGTTTCTGGGCGAGATTACATATGCGGCGCAGGCTTCAGCACAACTGCTGAAACCCGTGCCCCCCATAAATTTCACCTCGCACATCGAGGTATTACATAACCCCCACCGGCAGTTCATAAAGTGCCGTAATCAGATAAACTAGCGATGTCCAGAAATGTGTGTTTACACCAGTGATTTACGGCACTTTAGAAACTGCCGGCGCCTAAGAAAATAAAAAAAATAAAAAAAATCTTCCGTAAAAGTCTAACCCGCCTCCCAAAAATAAACCCGACACGTAAAACCCCTATATCTGCCATCAAACCCACATCGGAACTAATAATAAAAGTATTAACCCCCAAAACGACAACCCTCCACAACGCAATAAGCCTAATTAAACTACTAACCCCTAATCCGTAATTCACCCACATTGTGATCTACCTAATAAAACTATGAACACCTAATCTGCCATTAACCCACATCGCAATAAATCTAAGAAAGTATATTAACCCCTAATCCGCCATTAACCCACATCGCAATAAAACTTATAAAGTATATTAACCCCTAATCCACCATTAACCCACATCGCAACAAACCTAATCCCTATGAAAATAAAAAAGCCCCCCAAAATAAAAACACCCCCTAATCTAATGCTAAACTACCAATAACCCTTAACCCTTTAACGACGCATGTTGTACAGGGTACGTCGCACACAACCTGCTCTTTAAAGACCAGCGACATACCCTGTAAAACATTGGGGTTTAAAGCGTCTGGAAGCGATCCTGATCGCTTCCAGCCGCTTTCCGGTTATTGCAGTGATGCCTCGACATTGAGGCATCCTGCAATAACACCCCTTGGCCATCCAATGCAGAGAGAGCCACTCTGTGGCCCTCTCTGCACCGGACATCGATGGCCGGTATCGTTGGTGGGTGGGAGCTTAAGTGGGAGGCGGGTGGGTGGCCATCGAGGGGCCCTATGAAGTTGAGGCGGAGAAGGTCCTGTTACAAGTGGTCTTCTTCCAAGCGGCCGAGATCTTCTTACAAGCGGGGACCTCTTCCTTCTTCATCCAGGACCAAGCATGGAGCGGAGATGAGCAGGACCAGCGACCATGGAGCCATAGAGCGTGGAGGATCCTCTTCGTATGATTGCCACGTACACTGAATAGTGAATTCAAGGTATGCGCTTAAAAATGGTGTCCCTTGCATTCCTATTGGCTGATTTGATTCTTCAAATTCAAATCAGCCAATAGGATGAGAGCTACTGAAATCCTATTGGCTGATTGGAACGCAGGACTTCAGTAATGGTGAGTACCTATTTGGGGGGTTAGATTTAGGCTTTTTTTATGTTTTGGGGGTTTATTTTGTTTTAGATTAGGGATTTCTGGACACTCTTAAAAGAGTTGAATGCCCTTCTAAGGGCAACGCCCATACAAATGCCCCTTTAGGGGCAATGGATAGTTTAGGATTTTTTTACTGTTAGGTTTTCTTATTTTGGGGGGTTTGGTGGGTGGGGGGTTTTACTGTTACAGTATTTTTTTTTAAGGAAAAGAGCTGTTTAACTTAGGGCAATGCCCTATAAAAGGCCCTTTTAAGGGCTATTGGTAGTTTAGCATTAGATTGGTGGTGTTTTTATTTTGGGATGGGCTTTTTTCTTTTCTTAGGGATTAGTTTATTTTTTTCATTTTGAAAATTTGGTTTATTATTTTATGTAATGTTAGACTTTTGTTATTTTTTGTAATTTTAGATTAATTCCATTTTTTTTATTTTTAAGTAATGTTAGCTTTTTTATTTTAATTGTATCTTAGTATTTTGTAATTTAGGTAATCGGGGTTAATTTAGGGGGTGTTAGGTTAGGGGGTTTAGTAATTTATTTAGTTATTTGTGTTGTGGGGTTTGGCGGATTAGGGGTTAATAGATTTATTATTATTATTGCGTTGTGGGGGTTTGGCGGATTAGGGGTTAATAGATTTATTAGGATTATTGCATTGTGTGGGTTTGGCGGATTAGGGGTTAATAGTTTCATTAGGTTTATTGCGATGTGGGTTAATGGCGGATTAGGGGTTAATATACTTTATTAGGTTTATTGTGATGTGGGTTAATGGCGAATTAGGGGTTCATATACTTTATTAGGTTTGTTGCGATGTGGGTTAATGGTGGATTAGGGGTTCATATACTTTATTAGTTATTGCGGTGGGGGATTGCGGTTGACAGGTAGATATTGCGCATGCGTTTGATAATATTTTCAGTCAGTTACGGGAGTTACGGCGCTCACATACTCAGAACAAGACTTGCTGCGTCTGCCTATGTGTGGCGAGGTGGAAAATGGAGTAAAATTTCTCCATTTTCATCGCGTAAGTCCTTGCGCTGAATATGTGATATTGATTCACAACGCAGTTCTATGTTAGCTTATGGGAGTAAAAATTGCGGCCGACGGGTGAAATATACGTGCTGCATTTATATGTGATACCAAAAAGCTTTTGCGAGCGACGCCTCATATGTAATAGGTATGTTTTTTAACAAAGACTACCAAGATAACTAAGCAAATTAGATAATAGATAATAGAAGTGAAAAGTTGTTTAAAACTCTTGGTTCTATCTGAATCATGAAGGAAAAAATGTCCCTTTAAATTAAAAAAACTACTTTCAATTATTGTAAGCAGTAACCATAATTATTTTAAAAAATAGCATGTTATTATTTTGCTGAGGCCATGCATCTTTTTCTGCCTTTAAGGTCTGTAAAAATCCTTTACTGTAAAGTCCCCTGTGAAATTTTTTGTTTTGTTTTTTATTAAATGGACATGAAACCCCAATTTTTTTTATTTCATGATCCAGATAGAGAATACAATTGTAAACAACTTTCTAATTTACTTCTGTTATGTAATTTGTTTTATTCTCTTGGTATCATTTGTTGAAAGAGCAGCAATGCACTTCTGGTTTCTAACTGAACACATGGCTGAGCCAATGACAATCGTTTTATATCTACAGCAACCAATCAGCAGCTAGAACCTAGGTTATTTGATGCTCCTGAGCTTACCTAGATAAACCTTTCAGCAAAGGATAACAAAAGAAGAAAGCAAATTAAATAATAGAAGTAAACTGGAAAGTTGTTTAAAATTGTATTCTCTATCTAAATCATGAAATATTTTTTTTTGGTTTCATCTCCCTTTAAATAAATTCAGTTAGAGCCAAGCTCTAAGATGGCAGCATAACTTGGCAGCTCCCTGCAGTAATAAAAGCTATGAGGAAGAAAAGCATGTCTAGAGACCTCAAACAAAGTCTAAAAGTACCCATGGGTGATTACTAAAGCAAGCGGATACTTCTGGCAGAGTACCGTCAGAAATACTAGCAGAAGACGGCAACCCAGACTAAGAATCGCGGCACACGATCTCCCATTGCCGCGCCACAGCACACACGCCATCACGAAATAAGGGAGAAGGGAGACTGCCTGTGACCCATTACCCGCTCTACGTGTACTAACTGGGGAGCGGTAGCCGAGACCTCCCGCCACGATACTCAGCGGAGACCGGAAAGCAGAGAATAAGGCAGCACACAGCAAGGCCTGACAAACGGCCATATTCCGGCCGTGCTCACAACCGCCATTAAGCTCCAGTCGATCGGTGGGTGAAAGTGGAAGTGACAAGGAAGCCAATACCTCCCCTGCAGCTCCATCGGCAACAGTAACCGCCACGCCTGATAGAAGGGGTATGTAGGCATTAAATCCCAGGCCGCACATAACGCCCGAGAAGACAGTACACGTGATCTTAAGAATCAAGTAGGCCCCACATAAATACCGCCACAAGCTTGATCTCAGGCTGTTATAATCCTTACTGTCAAGTATACAGAGGAGCCTCTGAATTGAAAATAAGCCCGCCACCTTTGCTGGGGTTTGAGAGAACTCCCTACATAACAACCCAGGCTGCTAGTGTGTCAACAAAGGCCTCATACTGTCAACCAGAACTGCGCCACTATGACAGCTAAAAAGCTAAACAAGTCTGATAAAAACCTAAAATCCACCGCACTGGACAATTATCTAAGATCTACTAGAAATCTGGTTATAGGGGAGAATGATGATGACACAGAAGAGGGACACCAGGCACACACACTAAACGTAATAGAACCTCCAGGGGAAGGTGGAAGCATGACAAAAGCCGATCTCCACACTCTAGTCTCCAAAGAAGACATGGCTGTAGGTCTGGAGAAACTGATGAACAAAATTGATAGTTTGCACTCTTCAGTCACGAACAGCCTGGCAGAGATAAAGCAAGACTTATCTGAGCTGGGAGATAGAGTGGAGGCAGTAGAGACTGAATATGAATCTCTGACTGAAAATATAACATCCAACTCTGAATCTATTACATCCCACCAACAACAGCTTCTAGACCTCCAAGACAAAATGGAGGATCTAGAAAATAGAAACAGAAGGAACAACATCAGGCTAAAAGGGATCCCAGAGTCAGTAGAAGCCACAGATCTACCCTCATACCTACTACGCCTTTTCAAAGCTGTCACAGGCGGAGAGGGTGAAACAAACTTTGTGATGGAGAGAGCTCACAGGGCCCTGAAACCAAGACCAAAAGAGGGACTCCCACCCAGAGATGTCATAGTCAGAATGCTGCAATTCCCTGACAGAGAAAGCATCATGTCGGCGGCCAGGAAACACCAACCTTTCAAGTTTCAAGGACAAATTATCCATTTTTTTCAAGACCTTTGTGCCCGCACCCTACAAAGAAGATATGCTATTCGCCCCCTGACATCTTTGTTGCGGAAGCAAAATATTTCATACAGGTGGGGATACCCTTTTGCTCTACACATCTCCCACAACCAAAAGATGCTCACCATTAAATCAGCACAGGACATTCCAGAAATATACCAATATTTAAATGTAGAGACTCCAGTACTTCCTGAGGAACCTGTCTCATCATTACACGCTACAGGTAGGGAGCCACGGACCCCAGTAAGTAGGTCCAGGTGGTCCAGAGTGGCAAAGAAGAAAAAAGTGAAACCATGAACTGGACTGCTAGGTAATATTGTCACAATCTCTGCCTATTGCTTATCCAGGAGCGGGTTTACGAGCCCACCCTAGATAACCGTTCTAATAAATGCTTGTATTACCAATATCTATAATCTGAAAGCTCTAGACATGTTACCATTAGAACTACTGCAAAACCTGTTGTTATTAATAGATAAATGCTTAGTTACTATAATGTTTATGATGTTATTTCTAACCAATTTAGAGTTAAATTTTTGTTTTATTTACTGCTAACCTGTTTTTATGTAACTGTCAGATGCGATAGAAAAGTCATCTCTAACCTGTCTAATGTGAACCTTATAAAGACCACTTCCTGCCCAGACCTAGAGCCCACATATGTGCCCCCTTTACACTCACACCATCTATGGCCTCCAGGTGCTAGGTCACACACACGCCCTAGAAAACTTTAATGGCACTACCAACAATTAATCTAGTCTCACATAATGTGAGGGGACTAAACTCAGACACTAAAAGACGCACAGCATTTAATCACTACAAACGCCTCCGAGCAAATGTGATCTTCTTACAGGAGACACATTTCACAAAACCACAACTTCCCAAATATTGGTCTAGGGGCTTTCATCAACATTATCACTCCACTGCAGGGGAGAAAAAAAGAGGGGTGTCGATACTATTACATTCCTCACTACACTTTGTACACATAGACTCGACTACTGACAGAGAGGGGAGGTATTTGTTGGTGAGAGGCCAGATTCAGGGAGTAGAAGTCCTGTTTTGCAACATATATGCCCCAAACGAGAAGCAGGATGCTTTCTTCAGAGAAATTACAAGACTACTAACGGGTTGGTCACAAATTAGAATAGTCCTAGCAGGGGATTTCAATATTGACCTTCACGCGCTCAGATATGTTAGGACCCCACACCCCTCTAAAAAATTAAACCACCTGGGAAAGGTAGCCGACACGGTTTTAAACTCGTTGTCACCACACACCCTAGTAGACTCTTGGAAATCTTTATATGGGGTCACAACAGACACAACATTCTACTCGACAGCACACAACACTTACTCCAAACTGGACTACATTATGATCAGCCAAATATTAAGCCCATTACTGTTGTCAGCTAAAATTCACCCGTGCACCTGGTCAGACCATTCAATCACACAGATATCACTCCAAGGTATAACGAACCCCAATAGAACACAGACCTGGACATTTGACCCATCATGCCTCCAAAATCCACTGACAAAAGAAAAAATGTCCCGAGCAATGGAGGAGTACTGGGCTCTTAACCAGAACTCTACAGACAATCCAACATCAGTTTGGGCCGCCCATAAAACTGTAATCAGGGGCATGTTAATAAAAGAAAAAGCTCAGATTAAGAGGGCAGCAAATCTAGCTATGGAGAAACTGACTAAGGACATTGGGAACCTAGAGAGGGAACACAAGTTAACACTATCCGGATCCACCCTGAAACAATTAAACCAAAAACGAAACCAGCTTAACGAGATCCTCAATAACCAGTCAATAAAATATGCCCATAGACTGAAGACACAATACTTTCTTTATGCCAACAAGCCAGACAAATACTTAGCAAAAAGATTAGAGACAACTATGCGGCGGTGTCTATACCCCTCATATGTAAGGAAGGGGGCAGTGAGACTGGGCATCCCCAGGAGATTGTAGATGCCTTTGCCTCATTTTATCAGGAGTTATACAACGGCAAAAAAGTCGACCAATGCAGGTCCACTGAAACCTTACTCAATAATTTCCTCACCAAAGCAAACTTGAAGACAATTACAGAGGTAGATAGAGACTCCCTCAATTCTAAAATTACCACAATAGAAGTAGCACAGGTCATTAAAGAACTCAAACCAGGCAAAGCTCCTGGACCCGATGGCTTACCGAGCGAATACTATAAGATGTTTGCTGGCCTCTTGGTACCACACCTTACACAATTAGCGAATCACATACTGGAGGGCAAGGAGCTAGCTAAGGACTTACTACAGGCTAAAATAGTAGTCATCCCCAAACAAGGGAAAGACCCTAAACTCTGTGCCAGCTATAGGCCAATATCCCTCATCAATCAAGATGTTAAAATAATCACAAAAATCTTAGCTAATAGGTTAAAACATATTCTTCCCACTATAATACACCCAGATCAGGTTGGCTTCATTAAAGAGAGGGAAGCCCCGGACAATATCAGAAGGATGGTGTCGGTGATGGACTATCTTACTAGTCATGGAGTGCCTTCTCTGCTCCTATCCCTGGATGCAGAGAAGGCATTCGACAGGGTGGATTGGGGATACATGGGGGCGGTACTAAAAAAAATGGGCTTCAGGGGATCCTTCATCTCTGCAATAAACACACTATACTCCAACCCCACAGCATATGTAAGAGCGATCGGCCACCAATCTAAAACTTTTAGCATTCTAAATGGCACCCGACAAGGATGCCCACTATCGCCCCTGCTTTTTGCAATATGCATAGAGCCATTAGCAGAATTCATCCGGGGAGAAACAGGGGTCGAGGGTCTTGAGATAGGGGGGAAATCCCATAAGTTAACATTATTCGCGGACGATGTCCTCCTTACCCTGACAAAGCCAGCCAGTTCTCTACCCATTGTTTATGACATCCTAGATAAATTCTCCAAGATCTCGGGATATAAAATTAATGTGGATAAATGTGAGGCCCTCCCCATAGCAGTCCCTAAGCCCACTATTAAACTACTGGAGATAAATTTTGATTTTTCTTGGGTACAAGACCATGTGAAGTATTTGGGGGTTAAGCTGACACCTGAATTTGATAAACTATACCAAGCTAATTACCTTCCTTTATACAAAACTATAAAACATGACATCACGAGATGGCAACAGCATGGCTTTTCATGGTATGGACGATTATCATCGATCAAAATGAATATCTTACCCAGACTCCTCTACCTCTTTAGAACATTGCCTATTGAGGTCCCCAACAAAGATTTAGACACTATCCAATCCAAATTGATCTCTTATTTAAGAGGAGGTAAACATGCCAGAATACCCGAAACTATACTCACGAGACATAGACAGTTGGGAGGAGTGGGCCTCCCAAATTTAAAAGACTACTACCAGGCTGCCAGACTGACCCAGACAGCGATATTAGGGAGACGGAACTGTGATATTATATGGCCTGCTTTAGAAGCCGCCATGGGGGGACTTAGCTCACCAGAAGACATATTGTGGAGAAGAGAGTCACTGACGACCACAAAAGGTTTCAAACCACGCGCTTTACTGATCTCTTGCAGACAATGGCACAAATCGATACACTCTCACAAGTTGATATCACAATACGCTCTTGAAAAACCACTAAAATACATAATCCCAGGAGACTGCCATATACATGTAGATAAATGGGAGAACAAAGGCCTATACAGAGTGGCAGATTTCCTACAACAAGGCTCTATGGTCACATTCACACAACTGCAGGAAAGGTTAGAACCAAGGTCCCTACAATGGTTTGTGTATTTACAGATTTCCTCAGCTGTCCATTCATACACCTATGATAGGAGGGAAGGTCGCTCCACAACACTTGGGAAGCAGTGTAGCGCACATTACAGACCCAAACAAGCTATCTCACATATGTACCACGCGATACAATCAGCCAAAACAAAATACAGACCACCCATCATTAATAGATGGGAGAGAGACTTGAACATAGACCTAACAACAGAAGATTGGTACACTCTGACATTTGAAGCAAGTAGGGGTTTGTTGAGCGCAGACCTCAGAGAGAATAGCCTGAAATCAGTGTTTCGGTGGTACTTAACTCCGGAGAGAGTAGCACACTCAGTAAAAGGGAACTCCAACCTCTGTTACAGAGGATGTAAGACCAAAGGCACATACATACATATGTGGTGGGAATGCCCCAAGGTTAAAAACATATGGGATCAGACCTCAGACCTCTTGTCTAACCTTCTTGGAGACCGAATGGCCATCAGCGCATCCCAAGCTTTATTAAATACTAGAACCCAAGGATACAATTCCCACATAAACACTTTCCTTAGAATAATCTTCACCACAGTTAGGACCACAATAGCCAAACACTGGAAGACAGGGGTGCCGACATGGGCGGAAGTAACCAACAAAATGGCGAGTGTGTACGCTATGCATGAGACAGCTGCCCACTTACAAAATAAGATGGACACTTTTGGGAAAATCTGGTTCTACTGGATAATGGGGGGAGTTGATGGGAATTCCTACCAACCCATACAACAGAATGGGGCTGAGGGGGAGCAACAGACATAAGGTACAACATAAATAAAGATACGACTGAGATGACAAGAAACAGGAGGTCGAAAACCAAACGTATAGCATTCTGACAGGGTTATTGTTTTTATTGTTATTAACGTTAAAACTACACATGCTTTTATTTTTGTTATTTCTACATTCTATTGACTTATTTTTGTATTGTTTTTCACAAAAAAGAGGAAAAGAAATGTGCAACTGGACTACCGAGGACCCAACTGGGTACTGGATCTCTTACCTTTGTTCAAATCTTTCTATGTTATCACACATTGTTAACCCGATGTGGGTTGGGTCATTGGTGGCCTAGATCTGTTCCATGTATATTTATTTTGTTGTGATGTTTTACACTCAATAAAAATCATTTCAACTAAATAAATTCAGTTAGCATTATTAATTTGTTTTTAAAGGCGTGACTGGTGCTACCGCAATTAAGTTCATAACCAGCTAAGGATATAATGCACCTTCTTCTCTGGGGTAAAAAAACATCCTTGTTCTAAGGTTCACTTTTCATGTTGTATCTTGCAGGTACTTTGGGTTGCAGACTAGCTCAGCAAATAAACATCATTCTTGTTGATCCATTAGACTTTATTATACCCACCGTAATGTGTAGTCAGAAAGATAGGAAGATATTTGACTTATTACCAGTACACAAAGAGTTCTCTTCAACAGCTATAATCCAATAGTTGTTTACTGTTTTGAGGTTGTACTATACTCTCAATCCATATGTAATCACTCCCCATATATTGTCACTCACATCCTATATAATAAAAGGACAAGTGTGTTTGTCCGAAGCTGTCATGCGCAGTAGAGACAGCACGAGGACAAACACACCTGGCCTTTGAGCCCCTAGCTGATCTGTGGCAGAAGTGGGCATGGCTGGTGCGGGCAGGGGCGTGGTCGGCGCAAATGTCCGCAACGGGGGCATGGCCGGGGCGTGAAGGGGGTGTGGTAGGGCACGGTCACGCAATAGACGAGAGGGGAGAGAGCTAGAGAGGGAAGAGAGATAGAGAGATAGAGAGGGGGGAGAGATAGAGAGGGGAGAGAGATAGAGGGAGAGAGAGAGGGGGAAAGAGAGAGGGGGAGAGAGAGGGGGGAGAGAGAGGGGGGAGCGAGGGGGGAGAGAGGGGGGAGAGAGAGAGGGGGAGAGAGAGAGGGGAGAGAGAGAGAGAGAGAGAGAGAGAGAGAGAGAGGAGGGGAGAGAAAGAGAGGGGGGAGAGAGAGAGGGGGGAAAGAGAGGGGGAGAGAGAGGGGGGGGGAGAGAGAGGGGGAGAGAGAGAGAGGGGGGAGAGAGAGGGAGAGCAAAAGAGAGGGGGGGAGAAAGAGCGCAAAAGAGAGGGGGAGAGAGCGCAAAAGAGAGGGGGGAGAGAGAGCGCAAAAGAGAGGGGGGAAGAGAGAGCGCAAAAGGGGAGGAGAGAGAGAATGCAAAAGAGAGGGGGGAAGAGCGCAAAAGAGACGGGGGAGAGAGCGCAAAAGAGAGGGGGGAGAGAGAGCGCAAAAGGGGAGGAGAGAGAGAATGCAAAAGAGAGGGGGGAAGAGCGCAAAAGAGACGGGGGGAGAGAGCGCAAAAGAGAGAGGGGGAGAGAGAGCGCAAAAGAGAAGGGGGAGAGAGAGCGCAAAAGAGAGGGGGGAGAGAGCACAAAAGAGAGGGGAGAGAGAGCACAAAAGAGAGGGGGAGAGAGAGTGCAAAAGAGAGGGGGGGAGAGAGCGCAAAAGAGATGGGGGAGAGAGAGAGCGCAAAAGAGATGGGGGAGAGAGAGAGCACAAAAGAGAGGGGGAGAGAGAGAGAGAGAGCGCAAAAGAGAGGGGGAAGGAGAGAGCACAAGGGGTGGGGCCGCTGTACTGCAAAAAAACAGAATTTATGCTTACCTGATAAATTACTTTCTCCAACGGTGTGTCCGGTCCACGGCATCATCCTTACTTGTGGGATATTCTCTTCCCCAACAGGAAATGGCAAAGAGTCCCAGCAAAGCTGGTCACATGATCCCTCCTAGGCTCCACCCACCCCAGTCATTCGACCGACGGACAGGAGGAAATATATATAGGAGAAACCATATGATACCGTGGTGACTGTAGTTAGAGAAAATAATTCATCAGACCTGATTAAAAAAACCAGGGCGGACCGTGGACCGGACACACCGTTGGAGAAAGTAATTTATCAGGTAAGCATAAATTCTGTTTTCTCCAACATTGGTGTGTCCGGTCCACGGCGTCATCCTTACTTGTGGGAACCAATACCAAAGCTTTAGGACACGGATGAAGGGAGGGAGCAAATCAGGTCACCTAAATGGAAGGCACCACGGCTTGCAAAACCTTTCTCCCAAAAATAGCCTCCGAAGAAGCAAAAGTATCAAATTTGTAAAATTTAGCAAAAGTGTGCAGTGAAGACCAAGTCGCTGCCTTACATATCTGGTCAACAGAAGCCTCGTTCTTGAAGGCCCATGTGGAAGCCACAGCCCTAGTGGAGTGAGCTGTGATTCTTTCAGGAGGCTGCCGTCCGGCAGTCTCATAAGCCAATCGGATAATGCTTTTAAGCCAAAAGGAAAGAGAGGTAGAAGTCGCTTTTTGACCTCTCCTTTTACCAGAATAAACAACAAACAAGGAAGATGTTTGTCTGAAATCTTTAGTAGCCTCTAAATAGAATTTTAGAGCACGGACTACGTCCAAATTGTGTAACAAACGTTCCTTCTTTGAAACTGGATTCGGACACAAAGAAGGTACAACTATCTCCTGGTTAATATTTTTGTTGGAAACAACTTTCGGAAGAAAACCAGGCTTAGTACGCAAAACCACCTTATCTGCATGGAACACCAGATAGGGCGGAGAACACTGCAGAGCAGATAACTCTGAAACTCTTCTAGCAGAAGAAATTGCAACCAAAAACAAAACTTTCCAAGATAATAACTTAATATCTACGGAATGTAAGGGTTCAAACGGAACCCCTTGAAGAACTGAAAGAACTAGATTTAGACTCCAGGGAGGAGTCAAAGGTCTGTAAACAGGCTTGATCCTAACCAGAGCCTGAACAAATGCTTGAACATCTGGCACAGCTGCCAGTCTTTTGTGAAGTAAAACAGATAAAGCAGAGATCTGTCCCTTCAGAGAACTTGCAGATAATCCTTTCTCCAAACCTTCTTGTAGAAAGGATAGAATCTTAGGAATTTTTATCTTGTTCCATGGGAATCCTTTAGATTCACACCAACAGATATATTTTTTCCATATTTTATGGTAAATTTTTCTAGTTACAGGCTTTCTAGCCTGAATCAGAGTATCTATTACAGAATCTGAAAACCCACGCTTTGATAAAATCAAGCGTTCAATCTCCAAGCCGTCAGTTGGAGGGAAACCAGATTCGGATGTTCGAATGGACCCTGAACAAGAAGGTCCTGTCTCAAAGGTAGCTTCCATGGTGGAGCCGATGACATATTCACCAGGTCTGCATACCAAGTCCTGCGTGGCCACGCAGGAGCTATCAAGATCACCGAGGCCCTCTCCTGATTGATCCTGGCTACCAGCCTGGGGATGAGAGGAAACGGTGGGAATACATAAGCTAGGTTGAAGGTCCAAGGTGCTACTAGTGCATCTACTAGGGTCGCCTTGGGATCCCTGGATCTGGACCCGTAGCAAGGAACCTTGAAGTTCTGACGAGACGCCATCAGATCCATGTCTGGAATGCCCCATAATTGAGTTATTTGGGCAAAGATTTCCGGATGGAGTTCCCACTCCCCCGGATGGAATGTCTGACGACTCAGAAAATCCGCTTCCCAATTTTCCACTCCTGGGATGTGGATCGCAGACAAGTGGCAGGAGTGATCCTCCGCCCATTGAATTATCTTGGTCACTTCTTTCATCGCCAGGGAAGTCCTTGTTCCCCCCTGATGATTGATATATGCAACGGTCGTCATGTTGTCTGACTGAAACCTTATGAATTTGGCCTTTGCTAGTTGAGGCCAAGCTCTGAGAGCATTGAATATCGCTCTCAGTTCCAGAATGTTTATCGGGAGAAGAGACTCTTCCCGAGACCATAGACCCTGAGCTTTCAGGGATTCCCAGACCGCGCCCCAGCCCACTAGGCTGGCGTCGGTCGTGACAATGACCCACTCTGGTCTGCGGAAGCTCATTCCCTGTGACAGATTGTCCAGGGTCAGCCACCAACGGAGTGAATCTCTGGTCTTTTGATCTACTTGAATCGTCGGAGACAAGTCTGTATAATCCCCATTCCACTGTCTGAGCATGCACAGTTGTAATGGTCTTAGATGAATTCGTGCAAAAGGAACTATGTCCATTGTTGCAACCATCAATCCTATTACTTCCATGCACTGCGCTATGGAAGGACGAGGAACAGAATGAAGTACTTGACAAGAGCTTAGAAGTTTTGATTTTCTGACCTCTGTCAGAAAAATCCTCATTTCTAAGGAATCTATTATTGTTCCTGAAATAACTGCATTTAAATGGTACCTAAGACTCTATAAATCTTAGTATCTATTTGCTATACACTTTAGTGAAAGGCTAATATTACATTTAATAATCCCTTATGAATTATTATACCCACTATATAATATTAACACACAATCACTAGCTTAAACTACTTGTAAGGTCATAAACTCACGAAGTCTTATTCCAGCAGTAACAAAACTTTTATTACAATGAGGCTAATTAAACATTATTACAATATGCAGATTAAATATAAATTACACATATGCAAATCACTTATAAATACTCAGCAGTGAACTATACATCAATATTACACTAATACATTTGCCCAATCTATGTGAAAGTATGGTGTGCTGAAATTATGTGTCTGTAAGGATCACTTACTTCTGATGTTAGCTGTGGTCACCATTCCAATTGAAAAAGAGTGAAAAAGAGGGTAAACTCCAGTATTCCTGCTACTTTTATTGTAAGTTTTTCATCCCTCCCACAATGATGATGTCACTCATAAGCAAGCCCTCATTGTAATTTTAAGAGTATATGGTTTCATCCTGCATGTGCTTTGGGGGTAGGGAATGGCATTAGCCTTAGACAAAGGATCTTAAGCCAGCTGGTCATCCTTCTCAGATGGGGGTCTGGTAATGTGATCTTTCTACATTCCATAGTGACCTAGTATCTGAATGAGGAGTTAACCCCTTCTTGACCATTCAGCTGAGTTCTTGTAGAATACATATACCATATATATATGTATATATATATACCCCTTCCAGACCATATGTGAATTCAGATCATGCCATTATTACATTCCCCCCTTTTGGCAATGGAAGTTACCATACCCTTCCATTCCAATGGTTGTTTTATATGAGTGAATCTGATGGAAGATTCCTAACCCCACCTATGTGTGATGGCTATATTAGTGTACTAAAGACGCTTCCATTCGCATACCATAATATAAGTGATATACACGTGCAATTAATGATTTTAAATAACAACACATACAAATTTGAATAATTATACATAATATAGAAATAAATAATATGATTATAAATGGATGTATAAACAGATTTCCCAATGCAGAACCCCATGATGACTGTTTCGAAAAGGAATTTGCTAATTTCTGCCACCAGGTTGCACTTGACATCTCCGTAAAAGTATGTTCAATCCTTTGTAGTTCTTGTTCCTGATGGTAGAAATTTACATGAACACGTTCCCCAAAATTTTTAAGATGTTCTAGTAACACAGAGTCTTTTTGCAATAAGGTTACCCATTTTTGCCAAGGTGCATCATCTACTAATATTGGGGTTATGAGTGGAGCCCCCAAGGTAGCGTTATATGTGAGTAACTGTGGGACAGTGAAGTTAAACTGTAGTGAACTTATCCTCACAGGGTACCCAGTAATACAATAAATCCCTGGTGTGATTTGTTCCCTTGAATTACACCTGTCAAACCATACATGCACTTCATCTTTAGGCTTCAATGCAACAAAACACACCTTTCCTTGTCCTAAGGGAAAAATCATATCTTGGGGATTAACTTTCTCCACAAAACCATTGCAATATGAGTGATTATGCCAGCAGGAATCAAAAATTATTCTTGCCTGGTTGGGTAGACATAACATTTTAGAAGGAAACCTTATGCAGCCAGACATGTCTACCTGTTCCATATGGGAACCATTCCATATAAAATTTGGGAACTCTAACTCATGATGTAAAACATGAGATTCTGTGACAGGTGTTCCTAGTGAAAACAAATGATAAACATTCTGATAGGTACCACTAGTGGGCACAAGTGAAGTAGCCCTGCATATATTTTCCCTGCATCCCAACCAACTGTTTAACCATAATTCTCTGTGTTTTGATGCAAAACTGTTAACAACAGACTGCTCCCACCCTCCCAAAGGTGTATGGTTATTTTCCATAGCCTGTGCTATTAATTTAAAGTCAGTTGATAATTCTGTTTGCATGGAAATACACACAAAATCCCAGGATACTTCCCTTAACCTACTAATTACTCCTATCAGTATTTCCTCTGTATGTTGAATGGCAGGACCCTGAACCTGAATGACTGTCTGTGTCAGTGTCTCTACCAGGGTGTTTATCATTTGTTGCGTATGAATCCCTTTTGCATTTAACATCCCCTGAGACTGTAAGGTTGCTGTTAGGCTGGATATGTCAATGGAATTTACCACACCTAGCCCTGTTCCCACACCTCCCAAAACTGTATCCATGATATCCCTCCTAGTCCTTCTCCTAGTACCTTCTGCCCACTTAACTAATGCTTTTTCCATAGTGGCAGTAATTCTGGAACAATTTTGGTAATGTGTGGAAACTAGCCAATCTATTATTTTAATCTTCCACGTGATAAATTGGAATGTGGCATCCCTCAATACTGGAGTTGGCTTGATTGTACTTGTTTGAAATGGACCACTAGAAACAACACTTTTCCCCTTACACATTGGAGTATTGTCATAATGTTTCATCTTTGGTGTAGTGATTAAAGTAGAATAGATCAAAGGCGTAAATGTGGTTGTTTCCTTTATTTGATCTATTTTTAAGTATACTTCAATCCCTCCACCAAAGTTGGCAGCTGTAACCCTCCAATTAATCCCTTCTCCAATTTGTTGTTCAAATATAACCTTGGTTATATTATAGTTATCGCCATTTATAGTGTGAATAGGATTTGTAAATGTTGTAGACACAGAAACACCTTCTCCCACCAGACCTACAGTCCATTTTCCCCAAGCCACCCACTTACATTCCCATTCAACTTTATTACCCTGATTGACCCTCCAAAAACCAATTAAATTGTCTTGATGTTTTTCTGCAAATATTTCAATTTTCCCACCCACATTAAAAGTCAATTTTCCCAAACAATCTTTGTGAAGGTCTTGAGAGCTCCATAAGCCTGTCCATCCTCTGATGATGCTGCTTGAGCTCCATCTACGACTCCTTGTGAGGTTTGTGATTGAAAGTTCATTACAGTCACAGATTGGAAGTTTTTGCAATAACACCCACACAAATACAAATAGGTTTGTGGCGATCATTCCTCTCAGGCTCCACATAATGAAATCTGTCAAAAAAAAAGATTAAGAGAATATCAGTTCTTAGCAGAAATATCTACATCTGGGACAACTGTCCCTCTATACAATTTACATTGGTCAACATGGACCCATTTGTAACCAGGCTGCCTTCTGGTTTTCCCAGGGGTTGATCTTTCTATTTTAATTACAGTATTACCCAATTTGTCCAAAATTCTATAAGGTCCTTCCCAATTTGCATCCCAGGGAGAATTTTTGCGAAAATTTTTAATCATGATCAATCCCCCCTTCTCAAACAGAGGTGTTTGAGGTGTAGATGAAAATTTACAATCTGTTGGGGCCATATTAGAGGCAGCAAAAATTAGCAGTGAGCTCAACTGCTCCTGAATTTGGGAGAGATATTGATCTCTAGACACAGATTCTCTCAAGGGAGTAGACAATTGTGGTTCACCTGGGTGGCCTAATGCCATCTTTCTCCCTGTCATGAGCTCATAGGGAGAACACTTGGTAGCATTTGATGGTGTAGCTCTAATAGCCATTAGAACTGCTGGAAGATGTGTGACCCATGATTTACCATACTGGGAAAGCATTTTTGACAATTTTGTTTTTAATGTGCGATTCATGCGCTCAACTATACCAGAGGATTGTGGATGATATGGTACATGAAATCTTGTCTGTATTCCCAGTAGGGCACAGAGATTTTGCATTACCTGACCTGTAAAATGTGTACCCCTGTCTGATTCAATGAGTGTTGGAAACCCCCATCTTGAGAAAACATGTTCCCACAGTGCTCTGGCAGTAGCCTGTGCAGTATCACAACGAAGTGGAATAGCCTCAACCCATTTTGAAAAAATATCTACAATTACTAGGGCATACCTGAGACCCCCCTTTGATAGTGGAAGTGGGCCTATAAAATCAATTTGGATAGCTTTCCAGGGGCCATCTGCTACTGGTATTCTCTGGAGAATGGGTCTCTGACCTTTAGGGCGTGGATTAATTTGAGCACAAATTAAACATTCTTGTACACATTTTAAACAGGTTTCTGCTAAATCTGGCCAATGAAATTTTTGCCTTAAATGGTACTCTAATGCACTTTGCCCAATATGCCCAAGAAAAGAATGTGTTTGCTGTGTTATAGGTCCCTGCAAATGACTTGGGACCACAAAAACCAATTTAGCCTGTGGATCATTGGGATTAGAGTAACATATTAACCCATTACAAATTGAATAACCATTTGGGAGTGTTTGCTGTTCCTGTAACAGAGGGAAAAGGTTAGGATCTTTAGCTTGTTCTGTTTTCAAATCAGGTACCTCTGAATCTACCATTGTAATCTTTGCTATGTGTACCATTGTATCTTTAGATGTAACATGCTCTCTCCATGCTTCCTGTGTCTCACTGTCATTCTCATCTGATTGCCATGGTTCCCCATCTACAGCTGCCTGTTTGGCTAACATGTCCACATGTGCATTCCCTTGTGAATGTGCATCTGTGAAATGTGTGTGTGCCTTAACTTTAACAATAGCTGACTGCAATGGGTGCTGTGTTCCCCAATCTACCAATTTCTTAAGGGCTTGAACATGTGACAATGGTTTGCCTGCTGAGTCTACCATTCCCCTTAGATTCCAAATTGGTAAGTACTCTGTCAGTGATCTGGTCACATAGGCACTGTCACTGTATATACAAATGTCTTGTGTGTCAAACCTGTGGCAAGCCATAGAAATGGCTTCTAATTCTGCTCTCTGTGCTGAGAATGATCTTGGTAACATAAATTTAAGAGCTAATTGTTGCGAGGGGACCCAAATAGCAAAACCAGTATTAAATTGACCATCCTGCCAAAATCTTGAGCCATCTACATAAATTTGTAAATCCTGGGGAGAAGTTTTGTCCCTGAACAATTTATGAGGCGATTCCCTGTGTGTGAATGTCTCTGTGCAGTCATGGGGTTCACCCTGAGTGTGCATTAGTTGGGGTAATGTGTATTTTGCATTGTGTTGTACAGTGATGTCACGATGTTGCAAATCTATTAACCACCTAGTCACTCTTTTTGTTGAAACCCCACTTAATGATTTCTCCAATAACAGCTTTATAGGGGTATGTGGTGTTTGGAGGATGAGCTTCCCAAATCCCACTATATGCTCAGTAGCCTGAACTGACCAATGCACCCCTAACAAAGCCTTGATACATGCGTCATAACCTTTCTCTACTGGAGTAAGAAGCCTGGAAAAATAGCCAACAGGCCTCCATTTTTCAGCCTTCTCCTGCAGTAGGACTGTGGAAATTGAAGTGTCAGATGTGTATGTTTGTAAAGCAAAAGGGGCCTCCCTCTCCACTGTGGCAAGGGCAGGGGCTGATGCTAAACCTTCCTTTAACACTTTAAATGCTTCCTCATGTTCTGTATTCCAAGGAATTTTCCCAACATCCTCCCCTTTCAAAAGATCATAGAGAGGTTTTGCTTTTTCAGCAAACCCTTCAATGAAATCACGAGAAAAATTTACCAAGCCTAAGAATTGTCTTAAGGACTGCCTATGCAAAGGTCTGGGCACCTGAAGTATGGCTGTAACTCGTTCTCTAGTAGGGCATCTTGTACCCCTTTGTATTGATACTCCCAAAAATGTCACCTTTTGTCTCATTAATTGTACTTTTGAAGTGTTTAACTTGAGGCCAGATTCAGCAATCAAGCCAAACAGTTCATTCAGCCGCTCCAAATGTTCCTCTACTGTCTCTGTTTGTAACAAAATATCATCTACATACTGTATGATACTTTCTGGGACTGAGAATGTTTTTAATACCTCTGCTAATGCTTGGTGAAAGTATGTAGGCGAGCTGTGGAAGCCCTGAGGAAGCGAATTGAAGCAAAATTGCATGTTATCAAAGCAGAAAGCAAACTTATATTGGCACTCTGGGGCTAGTCTGACACTCCAAAAACCATTACTTATATCCAGAACAGAATACCACCTACATGTGGCACTCAGTTTGGATACCACTTCAGGAGTAGAAGCAACTAGATTTGTAACAGGTGGGGTAACTTTATTCACCATACGAAAATCAGCAGTTAACCTCCAAGTATTATTTGCTTTCCTTACTGGACACAAAGGAGAATTATTAGAGGAGGAACATTTCCTAATTATCCCTTGGCTTTCAAGCTGACTAATAATTTGCCTCACAGGTTCAATAGCTTCTGCTGGAAAACGATACTGTCTTTGTGGAGGGGGGTCAGGGCCTACAATATTGATTTCAATGCCTTTTAATATGCCACAATCATTCTTATGTTGAGCCCATATGTCAGGGAAATCCATGACCAATCTCTTCAAATCAGGGTGACTTTCAGTATCCGGCCACACCCTTTCTGAAGGAATTGATGCAATGGATGCTATGGGACTGATGTAAGAGTCATCTAATATTACAGGTTTTCTCCCTCTAGTATCCCTCCACAAAACATTGTTACATAGGTCCACTATCATCCCTTCTGATCTCATTATATCAGCACCAAGTATTGTACCCTCTGTGTTTTTGCTCTGCCAAATGGGAATTTCCTTAGTCCACTGATTACCTAGTGTCATAGTCACATTTGGGATAAGGGATGCTTGGGACTGGGATCCCCCAAGTCCCACAAGAAATGTCTGTCTTGTCCCTTGTGGGGGACTTAATGGTAAGTCTGTCAAAGTTACTGAAGCTCCTGTGTCTATGAGGAGTTTTGTGCGATGGCCCTCAATCACACCATAGACACAGGGACGTCCAGAATGATCCCTAAAGGTGTTACATATAGGGACCATGTCATCCAGGGCCTGAGGTAGTCAGTCAGAGCAGGATATCAGAGGAGAATTATTTTCATAATTCTTTTCATGATATCCCACTTCCCCTCCCCCCACAGTCATCACTCTCAAAGCCTCATGCGCTGGGCCATACAGATTAGTACCAGGCCTAAGCTTTGGGGTGTATTCCTGTCCTGTTTTATCTGGGGGCTTAATCTTGTTATTTTTCCCTACCCAATTATGTGCATAGCTTTCTTTTGGAGGTGCAGAGGGATGTAATCTTTCCTGCCCTCCCTCAGTTTCCTTCTGAATTCTCTTTAAGAATCTGCAATCTACTCGTCTGTGCCCATATTTATTGCAGTAATGGCAAATACCTTTGAAGGGACCCTCTGAATATTTTTGTTTCCCTTCATTAGTGGTTACCACAGCAATTCTGTGTTGCCCTGTGCTCTTTTTCTTTAAAATGTTCTGCCTAGCCTTACCTATAATAGATAACACACCCTCTAGTGTATTCTTTTCCTCAGCCATCATTTGTATGCTAGGTTCCAAATATGTGAATTTTTTAATTAAATACTGCAACATATCATGAGGTGTTTGTTCTGGTGAAATTCTGTGTGTCAGTCTATATAATTGTTCAAATTTAGCTGCAAATACCCATGGGTCATCATTTAATGCTACTTGCATTTCTGCGAGAGAGTGACTGTCTAAATCTCTACTCCCTGTCACTAGTTTACAAACAGCTTTTAATCTGTCCCCATCTGAACCCCATTTATCCTCCTTAAACCAATCTGTGTTCAAATTAACTGGGCCTGCAACTGGTGATTGTAATCTAGCTGCAATGCTGCCTGGAAGCCACATTTTTAACAAAAAGCATGCTTCCTTATGTGACAGCATGTATTGTTTTACTGCAGACTCAAAATTTGACATGTTAGTGAAAACATCTGCTTTAACATCATACACTGGAAAGAGAGGTTTTAACTTTACCAGTTGTCTCATTACTTTATCTCTATCTTGTTTTATAAGGGTAGTTGATACCAGGGATGATGTTTCAGCAGAGGTGGTAGAAAAAAGTAAATTTTGCGATTGAGTTAAATTTCTTCCCCTGGATCTTACACTGGGTGTTAGTGATAAAGTATCTGTTTGATGTTCTGTGTTTAATGTTCTTGGCCTAGTTATCTGTGGGGTTAGTATGGGAATGTGTGTGCTCTCGGTATTTTGTGTGTGATCCAATCTTTCCTCACTGTGTGGAATAGGCACCCTCCCCCCATCAACATGTGGGCTTTGCACCCTTCCCCCATCAACATGTGCCCCATCTTCCTGCGACACACATGCATTGTCCTCATTTAATACTGCAACAGGGGTTAAGTTTGCAAGTCCCTGTCTCAATGAAGCAATAAGTTGGCCTCTTGCGTCATAATTTTCTTCTAAAGTATTAATATATTCTGCATTTACCCCACATGTGGGGCAATTCTCATCTAATGTGTTACAATTGATCTCTGTTAACATGGCTATTGGGGGAGAATGTTCAAAGATTGCTCTATTCATTTGGTCTTTGATAGCCAACAACAGTTTCATGCAATTCTGTAATTTGGATTTTTCTTTTGTTAAACAAAACCTTTTTTTATCAATAAGCTTATTCTCATTCTCACATTGCAACCACACATCTTTCAGTCTTTTAACTATGTCAGTATTTTCATCAACAACAGGCTCAAATGTGCTACATTCTGCATATTTAACAATTAATTCCATACTCACACTTTAAAGTGTCTTCAGACTGCCAGCAAATCAGATTCACGTCCTGCGCGATATGATTTTCTCTGCGTCTGGTTCAACTGATCCTTAGGTAATGCCTCTCTGGATCTGTAGTCTTGGCCAAAGACTTTACTGCTGAAACGCTCAACTCAAAAACAGTATAGCAAAAACTAGGTTCAATTTTCGTCCAAAAATCACACTTGTATTATAAAAAGAACCTGGATTAGTCCCCCCTTAAAACAAGTGTAGTTGGTAAGAAAATTCGCTGGCTCGCCAATGAAATAACTGCATTTAAATGGTACCTAAGACTCTATAAATCTTAGTATCTATTTGCTATACACTTTAGTGAAAGGCTAATATTACATTTAATAATCCCTTATGAATTATTATATCCACTATATAATATTAACACACAATCACTAGCTTAAACTACTTGTAAGGTCATAAACTCACGAAGTCTTATTCCAGCAGTAACAAAACTTTTATTACAATGAGGCTAATTAAACATTATTACAATATGCAGATTAAATATAAATTACACATATGCAAATCACTTATAAATACTCAGCAGTGAACTATACATCAATATTACACTAATACATTTGCCCAATCTATGTGAAAGTATGGTGTGCTGAAATTATGTGTCTGTAAGGATCACTTACTTCTGATGTTAGCTGTGGTCACCATTCCAATTGAAAAAGAGTGAAAAAGAGGGTAAACTCCAGTATTCCTGCTACTTTTATTGTAAGTTTTTCATCCCTCCCACAATGATGATGTCACTCATAAGCAAGCCCTCATTGTAATTTTAAGAGTATATGGTTTCATCCTGCATGTGCTTTGGGGGTAGGGAATGGCATTAGCCTTAGACAAAGGATCTTAAGCCAGCTGGTCATCCTTCTCAGATGGGGGTCTGGTAATGTGATCTTTCTACATTCCATAGTGACCTAGTATCTGAATGAGGAGTTAACCCCTTCTTGACCATTCAGCTGAGTTCTTGTAGAATACATATACCATATATATATGTATATATATATACCCCTTCCAGACCATATGTGAATTCAGATCATGCCATTATTACAGTTCCCAAGAAGGGAACTCTTGTTGACGGGGACAGAGAACTTTTTTCTTTGTTCTCCTTCCATCCGTGAGATCTGAGAAAGGCTAGGACGATGTCCGTATGAGCCTTTGCTTTTGACAGGGACGACGCTTGAATCAGGATGTCGTCCAAGTAAGGTACTACTGCAATGCCCCTTGGTCTTAGAACCGCTAGAAGGGACCCTAGTACCTTTGTGAAAATCCTTGGAGCAGTGGCTAATCCAAATGGAAGTGCCACAAACTGGTAATGCTTGTCCAGAAAAGCGAACCTTAGGAACTGATGATGTTCCTTGTGGATAGGAATATGTAGGTACGCATCCTTTAAATCCACGGTAGTCATAAATTGATTTTCTTGGATAGTAGGTAGGATCGTTCAAATAGTTTCCATTTTGAACGATGGTACCTTGAGAAATTTGTTTAGGATCTTTAGATCCAAAATTGGTCTGAATGTTCCCTCTTTTTTGAGAACTATGAACAGATTGGAATAAAATCCCATTCCTTGTTCTCTTATTGGAACTGGATGTATCACTCCCATCTTTAACAGGTCTTCTACACAATGTAAGAATGCCTGTCTCTTTATTTGGTTTGAAGATAATTGAGACCTGTGGAACCTTCCCCTTGGGGGTAGTTCCTTGAATTCCAGGAGATAACCTTGAGAAACTATTTCTAGCGCCCAAGGATCCTGAACATCTCTTGCCCAAGCCTGAGCAAAGAGAGAAAGTCTGCCCCCCACTAGATCCGGTCCCGGATCGGGGGCTATCCCTTCATGCTGTTTTGGTAGCAGTGGTAGGCTTCTTGGCCTGCTTACCCTTGTTCCAGCCTTGCATTGGTTTCCAGGCTGGTTTGGGTTGTGAAGTATTACCCTCTTGCTTAGAGGATACAGAATTAGAGACTGGTCCGTTTCTGCGAAAGGGACGAAAATTAGGCTTATTATTAGCCTTAAAAGACCTATCCTGTGGGAGGGCGTGGCCCTTTCCCCCAGTGATGTCTGAAATAATCTCTTTCAAATCAGGTCCAAATAATGTTTTACCTTTGAAAGGAATGTTAAGCAATTTTGTCTTGGAAGACACATCCGCTGACCAAGACTTTAGCCAAAGCACTCTGCTCGCCACGACAGCAAACCCTGAATTTTTCGCCGCTAATCTAGCTAATTGCAAAGCGGCATCTAAAACAAAAGAGTTAGCCAATTTAAGTGCTTGAACTCTGTCCATAACCTCCTCATACGAAGATTCTTTACTGAGCGATTTTTCTAGTTCCTCGAACCAGAAACACGCTGCCGTAGTGACAGGAACAATGCATGAAATTGGTTGTAGAAGGTAACCTTGCTGTACAAAAATCTTTTTAAGCAAACCCTCTAATTTCTTATCCATAGGATCTTTGAAAGCACAACTATCTTCGATAGGAATAGTAGTGCGTTTGTTTAGAGTAGAAACCGCCCCCTCGACCTTGGGGACTGTCTGCCATAAGTCCTTTCTGGGGTCGACTATAGGAAATAATTTCTTAAATATAGGGGGGGGAACAAAAGGTATGCCGGGCCTTTCCCACTCTTTATTTACTATGTCCGCCACCCGCTTGGGTATAGGAAAAGCGTCGGGGGGCACCGGAACCTCTAGGAACTTGTCCATCTTACATAATTTCTCTGGAATGACCAAATTGTCACAATCATCCAGAGTAGATAACACCTCCTTAAGCAGTGCGCGGAGATGTTCTAATTTAAATTTAAATGTCACAACATCAGGTTCAGCTTGATGAGAAATTTTTCCTGAATCTGAAATTTCTCCATCAGACAAAACCTCCCTCATGGCCCCTTGAGATTGGTGTGAGGGTATGTCAAAACAGTTATCATCAGCGTCCTCTTGCTCTTCAGTGTTTAAAACAGAGCAATCGCGCTTTCTCTGATAAGTAGGCATTTTGGATAAAAGATTTGCTATGGAGTTATCCATTACAGCCGTTAATTGTTGCATGGTAATAAGTATTGGCGCACTAGATGTACTAGGGGCCTCCTGTGTGGGCATAACTGGTGTAGACACAGTAGGGGATGATGTAGTATCATGTTTACTCCCCTCATTTGAGGAATCATCTTGGGCAATATCATTATCTGTTGCATTACTGTCCTTACTTTATTTGGACACTATGGCACAATTATCACATAAATTTAAATGGGGAGACACATTGGCTTTCATACATATAGAACATAGCTTATCTGATGGTACAGACATGTTAAACAGGCTTAAACTTGTCAACAAAGCACAAAAAACGTTTTAAAATAAAACCGTTACTGTCACTTTAAATTTCAAACTGAAAACACTTTATTACTGAATATGTGAAAAAGTATGAAGGAATTGTTCAAAATTCACCAAAATTTCACCACAGTGTCTTAAAGCATTAAAAGTATTGCACACCAAATTTCATATTCACTATACAGTCCCAGAATGAGGCTCTGTCTATAACTAGAAAGGCCCCCATCTGAAAAAGGTGTCCAACACAGTGCCTGCCGTTTTTCTAAACGTTCCCCAAGATTATAATACCAATAATTAGTTAGAATCTGCATAATATGCCTAGTAAAGCAATTGTTTTAGCCCAGAAAAATGTCTACCAGTTTTTAAGCCCTTTTTGAAGCCCTTTATTCTTTTATGTTTAACTAAGAAAATGGCTTACCGGTCCCCATGAGGGGAAATGACAGCCTTCCAGCATTACATGGTCTTGTTAGAAATATGGCTAGTCATACCTTAAGCAGAAAAGACTGCTAACTGTTTCCCCCAACTGAAGTTACTTCATCTCAACAGTCCTGTGTGGAAACAGCAATCGATTTTAGTTACTGTCTGCTAAAATCATCTTCCTCTTACAAACAGAAATCTTCATCCTTTTCTGTTTCAGAGTAAATAGTACATACCAGCACTATTTTAAAATAACAAACACTTGATAGAAGAATAAAACTACATTTAAACACCAAAAAACTCTTAACCATCTCCGTGGAGATGTTGCCTGTGCAACGGCAAAGAGAATGACTGGGGTGGGCGGAGCCTAGGAGGGATCATGTGACCAGCTTTGCTGGGACTCTTTGCCATTTCCTGTTGGGGAAGAGAATATCCCACAAGTAAGGATGACGCCGTGGACCGGACACACCAATGTTGGAGAAATGGCCCGTGTGAACGGGCTTTAGGACTAGTCTATATATAATCTGCAGAAAATTTCCTTTTCTAAAGTAAGACCCAACAAAACTGTATTAAAGGGATACTAAATCCCAAAAAAGATCTTTCATAATTCAGATAGAGCATGCAATTTTAAGCAACTTTTATTTTACTCCTAGTATCAATTTTTCTTCGTTCTCTTGCTATCTTTATTTAAAAAGCAGGAATCTAAAGCTAAGAGCCGGACCATTTTTGGTTCAGAACCTGGGTTATGCTTGCTTATTAGTTGGCTGAATGTAATCACCAATAAGCAAGCACTACCCAGGGTGCTGAACCTAAAATGGGCCAGCTCCTAAGCTTTACATTACTGCTTTTTAAATAAAGATAGCAAGAGAACAAAGAAAAATTGATAATAGGAGTAAATTAAAAAGTTTCTTAAATTGCATGCTCTATCTGAATCATAAAAGAAAACAATTTGGGTTTAGTGTCCCTTTAAGGAGTATGATATTCTAGCCAGTAACTAGATATAAGCTTGTTGACCTTCTGGAACACCTGCACAGAATTTCTACAATACACCTGGCAATACACCAAAGAAATAGGACAATACAATAGAAATTAAATCCATTACAGCAACCTATTTGTTGTCCTTAATTATAATTGATTGTCCATCTTGCTGTTTTTCCAATGTTGTTATAAAAATATGTTTTAAATATACACTTATTTGATTGGTAATTAAATTAGAAATACCTCAAATGAATCTATAAAGTCTCCATTAGGGAAATACATTTGTTTTTATTTCATGCCATAATAAAATTGCATTTTCTTTTCTGACCTTTTCAGATTTGGCAACACAGCTATGCTCACTATTTTGTTTTGACAAAATGCCACTCTTTTCCTATCCCATAGTCCTATTTATGAATGCAGATTGCATTTGCACAGCAAGAGCCACACAAAGTATGCAGCAAAACAAAAATATTATTACTAAATGTTTAGGAGTATCTGTTTCTCATTGTTTTAATACATAAATATGCATGTATGTGCGATGAAAACAAATACAAGAATATAAAGATCATACATTCAAAAAGATTGCACATGTTTTCCTTAGTTGGGTATGAACCCTTATGAGTTCCCTTGGGTATATGAAACAGAAGTGCCCTGTATGACCTATTTCTCTTCACTGGAACAAGAAATTGGCTAGTGCGCCTGCCAAAGTCAAATCAAACAATTACGTGTAATGTAGTATTTTCAAGTTTGTATAATTTAAAACTATAAATGAAGGTCACAGAATACAGATTATTGCACTCTACTGTTTTGTTTTGAAAAACGATCCCACACTTGTTGTGTTCTCTTTTTTGTAAGCAATGTCTCTTAAATTAAGAGATAAGCTGCCTGCAAGCATATTTTATACTTAACCCTCCCACATCCTGCTGGATTGTCATGGGCTGTGTGTTCTGGTCTGCAGATTCACAACATTCTGGTTTTAAGTGATTGCCGTGTTCCCCTGAACATAAGAACCCTTGCTAACCAATCACAACCTAATATTCAGATATAGCACAAACTCTCACCTAAATTACAAGTTTTGTGGTACGGCTACACTGCTGAAAAATTGGCCTTTGGGCGCGGAATGGTAGGTCACCCATATTACAAGTCACGGCGGTACGGCTATACCGCTATCGTTTTTGCCTGTACCGCAACTCTCCATTCCCTAAATATAACACCCCCTAACTATAAAATAAAGTTACAATATAGCTTCCTTAAAATAAATAAAAACTTACCTGTGAAATAAAAAAATACCTAAGATTAAACAATAAATAAAGCTAACGTAACTATTTAAAAAAACTAAAATAAACTAAAAATAAAATAACCTAAATTTCATAATTATAAAATCCTAACACTATGAAAAAATTAAAAAACTAACATTACAAAAAAAATTCTAAAATTACGAAAAATAAAAAAAATCTAAGATTACAAAAATAGTAAACGAAATTATTCAAAATAATAAAAATTACACCTGATCTAATAGCTTAATGCACCATATCGCGCAAAACAAGAAGGTTTCTCCAACATTGGTGTGTCCGGTCCACGGCGTCATCCATTACTTGTGGGAAATGTTCTCCCCCACAGGGAAAGACAAGGAGAGCACACAGCAAGAGCTGTCCATATAGCTCCCCCTCTGGCTCCGCCCCCCAGTCATTCTCCTTGCCGCTCTGAACAAGTAGCATCTACCACGGGGATGGCGAGGAGTTTGTGGTGTTAGTTGTAGTTTTTTATTCTTCTATCAAGAGTTTGTTATTTTAAAATAGTGCTGGCTTGTACTATTTACTCTATAACAGAAAAGTGATGAAGATTTCTGTTTAAGAGGGCTATGATTTTAGCACAAGTAACTAAAATCCATTACTGTTACCACGCAGGACTGTTGAAACTAGAGAACTTCAGTTGGGGGTAACAGCTTGCAGACTCACCTGCTTCAGGTATGACTAGTCTCCTTCTAACAACACAGGCTAATGCTAGATGACAGTCATTTTTCCCCTCAGGGGAAACGGTAAGCCATTTTTCTTTCACCTCAGCAAAAAAGATAACAGGCTTCCCCTTTTTGTTTTTTATGCTGGTAGACACTGTTAGGGGCTAAATCGATTGGTTTTTATTACAATATTATACCATTTGAAATATTTTATAAGCTCACATACACTTGGGAACGTTTTTTTATTGATCTGGCTTGTTTTAGACACCTAAATCTAGTCAGGAAGGCCCCTTCACTCTAGTGTGCTGAGGGAGGAAGCCTCATTTTGGCACTTCAGCTGTGCAGTTGAATTTCAAGGCAGTGCATGCAGATTCATGTGAGAGGTTCCTGTGACTCAGAAAGTGACTCCAAAAGGCTTTTTTCTGTGAATGGTGACCCCTAAGGAAGGTAAAAAGCTGCAGCAAGGCTGTAGCTGGGATTGTGGTGTGTAAAAACGGTTAAATCAAACAATTAGCTCCGGTTTGCTTGTTTTAAGAGCTAGAGTCTCCATATTTGCTGTGCAATACTTTCTAAGCATTAAGACACTGGGGTCCAAATTTCAGAAAAATTGGATATTGCCTTCATAGTTTTTTAAACATTCAGAAATAAATGTGTCATTTTATTATTTAAAGAGACAGTAACGTTTTTGTTTAAAATCGTTTTTATTGCATTGTTTGCCTGCCTAAATCTGTTTAACATGTCTGTTCCATCAGATAACCTATGTTCTGTGTGTATAGAGACAAATGTGGTTCCCCCTTCGAGTGTTTGTGATAATTGCACCATAGCGTCCAAACAAAATCAGCACAGCTCTGTTATTTTTCATAATGTTGCCCAAGATGATTTATCTAATGAAGGTAGTGGGGATAGCTCTACATCCTCTCCTTCTGTGTCTACACCAGCTTTGCCCGCGCAGGCGACACCTAGCGCGCCAGTGCTTATTTCTATGCAACAATTATCAGCAGTAGTGGATAATTCTATAGCAAATCTTTTATCCAAACTGCCAGTTTTTCAGAGAAAGCGTGATTGTTCAATTTTAAATACAGATAAAAAGGATGAACAATCAGACGCTGACGATGCCTTATCTATTTTACCCTCACATCAATCGGAATTGGCTGTGAGGGAAGGGCTGTTTGAGGGTGAAATTTCAGACTCAGGAAAAATTTCTCAACAGGCAGAACCTGATCTAGTGGCATTTAAGTTTAAGCTAGAACATCTCCGCGCTATCATCAGGTATTAGCTACTCTGGATGACTGTGATTCCATGGTAGTACCAGAGAAGTTGTGCAAATTGGACACATTTTTAGAGGTCCCAGTGCACGACGACGCTTTTCCAATACCTAAGAGGGTAGCGAACATAGTGGAAAAGGAGTGGGAGAAGCCAGGTGTACCCTTTGCCCCACCTCCTATATTTAAGAAAATGTTTCCCATAGTAGACCCTAGAAGGGACGCATGGCAAACGGTCCCGAAGGTTGAGGGAGCTGTTTCAACACTAGCGAAGCGCACAACTATTCCTATAGAGGACAGCTGCGCTTTCAAAGATCCTATGGATAAAAAATTGAAAGGATTGCTTAAAAAGATTTTTGTTCAGCAAGGGTTCATCCTTCAACCAGCTACGTGTGTTATTACTGTCACTTCAGCGGCGTCCTTTTGGTTCGAAGAACTAGAAAGGTCGCTCCAGAAAGAGACTTCCTATGAAGAAGTCATGGACAGAATTCACGCATTAAAGTTAGCTAATTCCTTTATATTGGATGCCGCCTTTCAAATACCGAAATTGGCGGCGAAAAACTCAGGTTTTGCTATAGTAGCGCAGAGGGCGCTTTGGCTAAAATCCTGGTCGGCAGATGTGTCGTCCAAGACTAAGTTACTGAATATTCCTTTCAAGGGTAAGACCCTTTTTGGGCCGGAATTGAAGGAAATTATTTCAGACATCAATGGGGGTAAGGGCCATGCCCTCCCACAGGATAGGCCTTTTAAGGCTAAGAACAAGTCTAATTTTCGTTCCTTTCGCAATTTCAGGAATGGACCGGCTAATAACTCCACTGCCGCTAGACAAGAAGGTAACGCGGCCCAGCCCAAACCCGTTTGGAAGCCCATGTAAACAAACCAAGAAACCTGCTGCTGCTACCAAGACAGCATGAAGGGGTAGCCCCCGATCCGGGACCGGATCTGGTAGGGGGCAGACTATCTCTCTTCGCTCAGGCTTGGGCAAGAGATGTTCTGGATCCCTGGGCACTAGAGATAGTTTCCAAGGGATACCAGTTAGAATTCAAGGGACTTCCTCCAAAGGGAAGGTTCCACCTGTCTCGCTTATCTTCAGACCAGATAAAGAAACAGGCATTCTTACATTGTGTAAGAGACCTATCAAAGATGGGAGTGATAAACCCAGTCCCCTCCGGCGAACAAGGTCTAGGGTTTTACTCAAACCTGTTTGTGGTTCCCAAAAAAGAGGGAACTTTCAGGCCAATTCTGGATTTAAAGATATTAAACAAGTTCCTCAGAGTTCCATCCTTCAAGATGGAAACCATTCGGACAATCTTACCAACAATCCAGCAGGGTCAATTTTTGACTACCGTGGATCTAAAGGATGCATATCTGCATATCCCAATCCACAAATCTCATCATCAGTTCCTGAGGTTCGCCTTTCTGGACAAACATTACCAGTTTGTGGCTCTTCCATTCGGTTTAGCCACCGCTCCCAGAATTTTCACAAAGGTGCTAGGGTCCTTTCTAGCGGTCCTAAGACCAAGGGGCATCGCTGTAGCACCTTATCTAGACGACATCCTAATCCAAGCGTTGTCTCTTTCCAAAGCGAGGGCTCATACAGACATTGTGTTGGCTTTTCTCAGATCTCACGGGTGGAAAGTGAACATAGAAAAAAGTTCACTGTCACCGTCCACAAGGGTTCCTTTTCTGGGAACAATAATAGATTCTGTGGAAATGAAGATCTTTCTCACAGACGTCAGAAAGACAAAGCTTCTAAAAGCTTGTCGAGTTCTTCACTCTATTCCTCAACCCTCCATAGCTCAATGCATGGAAGTAATAGGACTAATGGTCGCAGCAATGGATGTGGTTCCTTTTGCTCGAATTCATCTAAGACCATTACATCTGTGCATGCTCAATCAGTGGAATGGGGACTATACAGACTTGTCTCCCCAAATTCAAGTAGACCAGGTAACCAGGGACTCACTTCTCTGGTGGTTGACCCAGGATCACCTGTCTCAGGGAATGAGTTTCCGCAGACCGGAGTGGGTCATCGTCACGACCGACGCCAGCCTCTTGGGGCTGAGTCTGGGACTCTCTGAAAGCTCAGGGCCTATGGTCGTGGGAAGAGTCGCTTCTCCCAATAAACATTTTGGAACTAAGAGCTATATTCAATGCGCTCCTGGCTTGGTCTCAGCTAGCGGAAGCCAGGTTCATAAGATTTCAGTCGGACAACATAACGACTGTTGCGTACATCAATCATCAGGGGGGAACAAAGAGTTCCCTAGCGATGAAGGAAGTAACCAAGATAATCCAATGGGCAGAGAATCACTCCTGCCATCTATCTGCTATTCACATCCAAGGAGTAGACAACTGGGAGGCGGACTATTTGAGTCGTCAGACTTTCCATCCGGAGGAGTGGGAACTCCATCCGGAGGTCTTTGCTCAGTTAACCCAATTATGGGGCATTCCAGACATGGATCTAATGGCGTCCGGTCAGAACTTCAAGATTCCTTGCTACGGGTCCAGATCCAGGGATCCCAAGGCGACTCTAGTGGATGCATTAGTGGCGCCTTGGTCGTTCAACCTAGCATATGTGTTTTCACCGTTTCCTCTCCTCCCCAGGCTCATAGCCAGGATCAAACAGGAGAAGGCCTCGATGATTCTGATAGCTCCTGCGTGGCCACGCAGGACTTGTTATGCAGACCTGGTGAATATGTCATCGGCTCCACCATGGAAGCTACCTTTGAGACAGGACCTTCTAGTACAAGGTCCATTCGAACATCCCAATCTCTTCAGCTTCTCTGCAGCTGACTGCTTGGAAATTGAACACTTGATTTTATCCAAGCGTGGGTTTTCAAATTCTGTGATTGATACTCTGGTCCAAGCCAGAAAACCTGTGACTAGAAAGATTTACCATAAAATATGGAAAAAATATATCTGTTGGTGTGAATCCAAAGGATTCTCCTGGAGTAAGATTAAAATTCCAAAGAATCTCTCCTTTCTCCAAGAAGGTTTGGATAAAGGATTGTCAGCTAGTTCTCTAAAAGGACAGATTTCTGCATTATCCGTCTTGTTGCACAAACGACTGGCAGCTTTGCCAGATGTACAAGCTTTTGTTCAGGCTTTGGTTAGAATCAAGCCTGTTTACAGACCCATGACTCCTCCTTGGAGTCTAAATTTAGTTCTTTCAGTTCTTCAAGGGGTTCCATTTGAACCTTTACATTCCATAGATATTAAGTTACTATCTTGGAAAGTTCTGTTTTTGGTTGCTATTTCTTCTGCTAGAAGAGTTTCTGAATTATCTGCTTTGCAGTGTGATCCACCCTATCTGGTGTTCCATTCAGATAAGGTTGTTTTGCATACTAAGCCTGGTTTTCTTCCAAAAGTTGTTTCCAACAAGAACATTAACCAGGAAATAGTTGTTCCTTCTTTGTGTCCGAATCCAGTTTCAAAGAAGGAACGTTTATTACACAATTTAGATGTTGTTCGTGCTTTAAAGTTCTATTTAGAAGCAACAAAAGATTTTAGACAAACCTCATCCTTGTTTGTCGTTTACTCTGGTAAGAGGAGAGGTCAAAAAGCTACTGCTACCTCTCTCTCTTTCTGGCTGAAAAGCATTATCCGCTTGGCTTATGAGACTGCCGGACGGCAGCCTCCTGACTGTATCACAGCTCACTCTACTAGGGCTGTGGCTTCCACATGGGCCTATAAGAACGAGGCTTCTGTTGACCAGATATGTAAGGCAGCGACTTGGTCTTCTCTGCACACTTTTGCCAAATTCTACAAATTTTATATTTTTGCTTATTCGGAGGCTGTTTTTGGGAGAAAGGTTTTGCAAGCCGTGGTGCCTTCTATTTAGGTAACCTGATTTGCTCCCTCCCTTCATCCGTGTCCTAAAGCTTTGGTATTGGTTCCCACAAGTAATGGATGACGCCATGGACCGGACACACCAATGTTGGAGAAAACAGAATTTATGCTTACCTGATAAATTACTTTCTCCAACGGTGTGTCCGGTCCACGGCCCGCCCTGGTTTTTTTTTTTTTTTTTAATCAGGTTGAAAATTTTTTCTTTATACACTACAGTCACCACGGCACCCTATAGTTTCTCCTTTTTCTCCTAACCGTCGGTCGAATGACTGGGGGGCGGAGCCAGAGGGGGAGCTATATGGACAGCTCTTGCTGTGTGCTCTCCTTGCCTTTCCCTGTGGGGGAGAACATTTCCCACAAGTAATGGATGACGCCGTGGACCGGACACACCGTTGGAGAAAGTAATTTATCAGGTAAGCATAAATTCTGTTTTTTTAGCGTTATTTACACACTGGGTTTTTGCGCATAACTTGTAAATTCTGTCTGTTTGCACATGTGTAGACTGGGGTAGCCTGCACTCTTGTATTCTCTTAAGGTGGTTTAGCACTGATTCAGCACTGATTCAACTTAGTTACTATTGCAAAGGATGATTTGCCTCTCATGATTGTTAATGTAAAACTGATAATCCATCCTTTAAAAGCATGTGACACCATAGAAGCGTTTATTCTATTGGCTGTTTTGAATTGGAATTCATAAATCAGTCAATAGAAATGCAAGGGCACCCCTTTATAAGGGGGAACCTTGCATTCATTGTTCAATGCGCTGTGGTCACAGCATGAAGAAGGATCAGGTAGAAGTTCAGAAGAAGACTGCCCAAGAAGCATGAGTAGTGTAACGCTGCCATGGACCCGCTGCTGTCCCTCAAAGGAGACAGATTCAAGGTGGTGAATCTAAACTTTAGGAGTTTTTTTTTCTTTTTTAGGATAGATTTTTTTGCAAAAGAGTCATAATCACTTTTTTTTGCAAAGATCTATAATCACTTAAACTAGGACACTGCTCGACAAATGCCCTTTCCAGGGTGATTTTTAGATTAGGTTTAATTAAACCTAATTTTTAATTACTGGTCTTAGGGGTTAGCTGACAGGGGGTTAATATAGTAGGGGGTTATTGTGATGGGGTAATAGCGGTTTGGAGGTTAAGCAGTGTAGGTATTATTGTGGTGGGGGTTGTGGCAGTTTATGGCTTAAGAGGTTTGGGGTTTATTGTGGTGGAGGATGTGGCGGTTTTTGGGGTTAATAATGTAGCGGTAACTAGCGATGCATATTATGGCAGATTAGGGGTTAATAGTGTAGCGGGGTAGTTTGAGATGGGTGATATGTCAAATTAAGGGTTAATAGTTTAGTGGGGTTAAAAGAGATGGGGTGTAACATAGTAACATAGTAACATAGTAGATGAGGTTGAAAAAAGACCAAAGTCCATCGAGTTCAACCTATACAAATCTAAAATATATACAAAAAGCTCCAGTTAAGCTTAAATAATCCCACTAAAAGGTGACCCATTTAATACTAGCAATCATATCCATGAATTTTGTTTATAGACAGAAATGTATTCAAATAATTTTTAAATGTATCTAGGGTATTGGCATTGGTATTGAAAAAATGTTTCCGTTGCAGGAGATTAAATCTCCTTTCCTCCAACCTTAAATTGTGAACTCTGGTCACAAACAATTTTCTTGGAATACACAGAGCTTCTGCCATCTCTGTATATGGGCCTTGAAAATATATTTATATAAAGTAATCATGTCACCTCTTAAGCGCCTTTTTTCTAAAGAAAACAGACCCAGTTTGGCTAGCCACTCCTCATAGGTTAAATTCTCCAATCCCCTTATTAGCTTTGTGGCCCTTTTCTGAACTTTTTCTAGTTCTGCAATATCTTTTTTTTTTGCGATTGGTCCCCAGAACTGCACTCCATACTCAAGGTGAGGTCTTACTAGGGCTTTATATAGTGACAGAATTATGCTTTCCTCCCTTGAGTCAATGGGGCATATGTATCAAGCTCCATATGGAGATTGATGGCCCCTGTTTCTGGCGAGTCATCAGACTCGCCAGAAACAGCAGTTATGAAGCAGCGGTCACAAAGACCACTGCTCCATAACCTGTCCGCCTGCTCTGAGCAGGCGGACACACATCGCCGGAAATCAACCCGATCGAGTACGATCGGGTTGATTGACACCCCTCTGCTGGCGGCCGATTGGCAGCGAGTCTGCAGGGAGCGGCGTTGCACCAGCAGCTCTTGTGAGCTGCTGGTGGAATGCTGAATACGGCGAGAGTATTGCTCGCCGTATTCATCGAGGTCTGGCGGACCTGATCCACAGTGTCGGATCAGGTCTGCCAGCCCTTGATAACTAGAGGCCAATGCCTCTTTTAATACATGCTAGTATCTTATTAGCCTTTGAAGCTGCTGCCCTGCATTGTGCAGCCATCTCTAGCTTGTTATCTATTACTACCCCCAAAATCCCTTTCCTCCTGTGTTTGGCTAAGTCTTGTCCCATTTAAATAATACGTTGCCTGCTTATTTTTACTTCCAAAATGAAGAACCTTGCATTTTCCTGTATTAAATCTCATTTTCCATTTACCTGTCCATACTTCTAATTTTTGCAGGTCCCTTTGTAACAAAAGTTCATCCTGCTCTGACCTAATGACCTTACTTAACTTAGTATCATCTGCAAAAATAGAGATGTCGCTATTTAATCCTAGCTCCAAGTCATTTATAAAAATATTAAATAGAACAGGGCCCAGCACTGATCCCTGGGGTACTCCACTGATTACCTTTGTCCAATCTGAGTATGATCCATTTACTACTACTCGTTGCTCCCTATCTTTTATCTAGTTATTTATCCACAAACTAACATTTTCAGCTATTCCCAGTTCCTTTTGTGTGGCAGTTAAGGGGTTATTACAGTAAGTGGTTTTATTGTAATGGGGGTTAGCACGTGAGTATAGGTGTTGTTTTTTTTACTTCGCTGCTCCATTGAAGTCAATGAGGTTATTGTGATATTGCAAATGCGCTATTCTGTGGTTAACTTTTTGTACACGGGTTTCAAGCAAACGCAATATTTTTACTTTCAACTTGCAATACCAGCACTACCCAATGCACGCGTGAAGTTAACCCCTGGGGAAGTTTACTCTCTAGTGGGAGTGCTCCACTCGTAATCTAGCCCTTAAAGGGATATGAAACCAAAATGTTTTCTTTCATGATTCAGATAGAGCATGCAATTTTAAACACATTTCTAATTTACTTCTATTAGCAAGTTTTCTTCATTCTCTTGGTATCTTTTGCTGAAAATCAGGGACGTACGCTCAGGAGCTGGCCCATGTCTAAAGTACTATATGGCAGCTGTTTTACCAAAATGTTTTTTATTTGCAAGAGCACTAGATGGCAGCATTATTTCCTTCCATGTAGTGCTGCAGACATCTATCTAGATATCTCTTCAAAAATGAATATCATATGAATGAAGCGAATTTGATAATAGAAGTAAATTGGATTTCCTTTTTTAGGTTTCATATCCCTTTAATAATCTTAGCATGTGAAGCTTAAAGGGGATAATGGAGAGAGGTGATGTGATAAAAGCCTTTAAATATTATAGGAGATTTAATAAATCTGAGGATTAAAGATATTTTTTACAAGAACAGCAAAATCAGAAGAAGAAATCATTATCTCAATTTTCTATAAAAAGGGGGCTTTACTGTTGGATGGAGTTGTCTCCTGTAGTAATGAAGCTCTCTGGAATGCTGAATTGTGCAGGGGAGAGCTAATGTAACAGGGAACATCCAGCACTGATAGGAACATTTTTTAAGCAAATACAAATCTAATTGTGCTTTTTTTCAGCATACTTTACCCTCCATTTACTTCTGTTGTTTTCTGAGTATAATTAGTATATTGGGCCTAATTTATTAAAGCACGGGGGTACAAGGTTCTCAACTACAGAACCTGTCCTTCTGAGATTGCAGTGAGTGCATATATTATTACATAAGGAAATATTTATAGAGCTCCACCCCCTGCTCCAAAGCAACAATCTCATGAGCGCAAGGCCTGTCAGTCACCCTGAACAAACAAGAGGTTATGAAGCAGTGGTCTGATGACTGCCACTTCTTAACATGCTACAGACAGGCTTGCATATGTGAGCCTGCCCTGCAAAGTCTCTAAAGCGGTTCCATTCCATATTTAGAGACAAATTCGCAAGCTGACTTTTGAAGACATAAAACTGTAAACTTGCACAATAGAAAATACAATGTAACATGGGTGGGGAGCCTTATGTATGCCCAATGAATGCTTCTGTTCAGACCACTTGCCAAGGCTCATTTTTAATAGAAAATAAGGCCTAGATTTGGAGTTTGGTGGTAGCCATGAAACCCAGCGTTAGAGGCTCCTAACGCTGGTTTTAGGCTACCGCCGGTATTTGGAGTCATTAAAAAAAGGGTCTAACGCTCACTTTTCAGCCGCGACTTTTCCATACCGCAGATCCCCTTACGTCATTTGCGTATCCTATCTTTTCAATGGGATCTTTCTAACTCCGGTATTTAGAGTCGTGTCTGAAGTGAGCGTTAGAAATCTAACGACAAAACTCCAGCCGCAGAAAAAAGTCAGTAGTTAAGAGCTTTCTGGGCTAATGCCGGTTCATAAAGCTCTTAACTACTGTACTCTAAAGTACACTAACACCCATAAACTACCTATGTACCCCTAAACCGAGGCCCCCCCACATCCCCGCCACTCGATAAAAAATTTTTAACCCCTAATCTGCCGACCGCCACCTACATTATCCTTATGTACCCTAACAACGCCGACCCCTATATTATATTTATTAACCCCTAACCTGCCCCCCACAACTTCGCAGCCAGCTACCTACAATAATTAACCCCTAATCTGCCGACCGCAAAGAGCCGCCACCTACATTATAGCTATGTACCCCTAATCTGCTGCCCCTAACACCGCCGACCCCTATATTATATTTATTAACCCCTAATCTGCCCCCCTCAACGTCGCCTCCACCTGCCTACACTTATTAACCCCTAATCTGCCGAGCGGACCTGAGCGCTACTGTAATAAAGTTATTAACCCCTAATCCGCCTCACTAACCCTATAATAAATAGTATTAACCCCTAATCTGCCCTCCCTAACATCGCCGACACCTAACTTCAATTATTAACCCCTAATCTGCCGACTGGAGCTCACCGCTATTCTAATAAATGTATTAACCCCTAAAGCTAAATCTAACCCTAACACTAACACCCCCCTAACTTAAATATAATTTTAATCTAACGAAATTAATTAACTCTTATTAAATAAATTATTCCTATTTAAAGCTAAATATTTACATGTAAAATAAACCCTAATATAGCTACAATATAAATTATAATTATATTATAGCTATTTTAGGATTAATATTTATTTTACAGGTAACTTTGTAATTATTTTAACCAGGTACAATAGCTATTAAATAGTTAAGAACTATTTAATAGCTAAAATAGTTAAAATAATTAAAAATTTACCTGTAAAATAAATCCTAACCTAAGTTACAATTAAACCTAACACTACACTATCAATAAATTAATTAAATAAAATACCTATAATTATCTACAATTAAACCTAACACTACACTATCAATAAATAAATTAAATACAATTCCTACAAATAAATACAATGAAATAAACTTACTAAAGTACAAAAAATAAAAAAGAACTAAGTTACAAAAAATAAAAAAATATTTACAAACATTAGAAATATATTACAACAATTTTAAACTAATTACACCTACTCTAAGCCCCCTAATAAAATAACAAAGCCCCCCAAAATAAAAAAATGCCCTACCCTATTCTAAATTACTAAAGTTCAAAGCTCTTTTACCTTACCAGCCCTGAACAGGGCCCTTTGCGGGGCATGCCCCAAGAAGTTCAGCTCTTTTGCCTGTAAAAAAAAACATACAATACCCCCCCCAACATTACAACCCACCACCCACATACCCCTAATCTAACCCAAACCCCCCTTAAATAAACCTAACACTAAGCCCCTGAAGATCTCCCTACCTTGAGTCGTCTTCACCCAGCCGAGCCAAATTCTTCATCCAAGCGGAGCAAGAAGAGGTCCTCCATCCGGTAGAAGTCTTCATCCAAGCGGGGCAGAAGAGGTCTTCCATCCGATTGAAGTCTTCATCCAAGAGGCATCTTCTATCGTCATCCATCCGGAGTGGAGCGGCAGCATCCTGAAGACCTCCGACGTGGAACATCCATCCTGGCCGACGACTGAACGACGAATGACGGTTCCTTTAAATTACGTCATCCAAGATGGCGTCCATCGAATTCCGATTGGCTGATAGGATTCTATCAGCCAATCGGAATTAAGGTAGGAATATTCTGATTGGCTGATGGAATCTTAAGCTTGTTTTGTTATATTACTTTAAACTTCTGTATTAAGTTTTATTACATTTAAACTTTACCATTTTGATTTTGTATTTTAATGCATATAGATTCTGTATTCAACAGTGTGTTTAGGATTGTGATTTTACAAATTACTCTGCACTTTGTATTTTTTCTATTTAAAATAAAACTGTCAGCTTCACTTTTTCAGAGAGCTTCATTACTTACTATGGGCCCAACAATCAAAGATTCTATAATTTGGAGAGAAATTATAGTGCAGTCTTCACAGGAGCTGAGCTCGCTGAATTCTATAAGAAAAGGCTGGGACCTTGAAGAGAGATGATAGATGCCATCCATAGAAAGTAATGAGGCTGGGATTCAGAATTTCACAGGGGAGAGTGAAGTTAACAGGGGAGCTCCTGGGACTGATATAAAGTGTCTTTATTGATAAATGAAAGAGCGACGTTTCGTGACTACTGTCACTTAATCATGCTATACACATAATACACATAGGAGATCCTTTTAAACTGTTTGGCTTGGCGCCAATACACTCTATGCTTGAGCGCCACCTGCTGTACAGAATACATAACTTACTTAATATATATAATCTTATCCAATTTGCAACAAAACACTTTTTTTGGTGAAACATTATTCAAACATTTTACAGCAAGAAAGTGCCATCTCTACAACATCTAACACAGATTAACATACCCTGTTACTAGTACTACAAATCAAATCCATCTCTATAAAAATAGATTTCATAAGACCTGATTTTTACCAAAATACCGACCAATCAAAGTCCCTATTCATACCATTAGGTACCAGTGATCCCAATTTATAAATCCAGTGCATTTCTTTTTGTTTTAATAATTTCTCATGGTCACCACCCATTCTCTGCGGACCCACATAATCAATAACCTGCCACCTGAGCTGGCTGATACTGTAGCCTTTCTCTAAAAAATGATGGGAGGCTGGTGCTTCCCTGTTCCCACATCTAATATTGGAGCGGTGCTGGCTAAGCCTATCTTTCACTTTTCTTACCGTCTCTCCAATATAGATGAGGGAACACAGACATTTAATTAAATTGATTGCATATGTAGTGTCACAAGTAAAAAAATTCCTAATAGTATATCTTCTTCCACTTCTAGGGTGGACAAACTCTTTACCCCTTATTACTGAATTGCAGCTGATGCATCCTAAACAAGTATAACATTCTAAGTTCTTCTTTGTCAAATGACTCTGCTGCAACTGCTTAGATGGTCCTATATCAGACTTTACAAAGTAGTCCCTCAAATTTTTTACCCTTTTGTAGGCTACAATAGGTTTCTCTCTAAATTCAATAATATGATAATTGCACTTCTGCAATATAGGCCAATGTTTATTAATAACTCTGGCTATTTGTCTACCATGGGCACTAAATTGTGATGTAAAGATCATTCTCTTACTCTTATCTTTATCATCTTTATTAGTAGTCAAGTTTTTACTGCATTTATCTAAAACATTTTGGGGGTAACCTCTATTACAGAATTTTTCTTGCATTTCATTAATTCTTTTATTGAGATGATCTGATTCTGATACTATACGCTGAACCCTCATCAACTGACTCTTGGGTAAGGATTCTACCAAATGGCGTGGATGGAAACTGTGGAACTGCAACAATGTGTTCCTATCAGTTTCTTTTGAATATAAATCAAATTCTAATGTAGGACCTCTCTTATATACTCTAGTGTCCAAAAACATTATGCTTTCTTCACTGAAATTCAATGTGAATTCCAAATTCCTTATAGAAGAATTTAGGTCAGTAACAAATTGAACCAAGGAGTCTACGGGGCCCCACCATTTTCATCGATAGATTATTACAGCCTGAGGTATTGAAGTTTAGTTCATACATCAAAGACACAGGAGATTTTTTTTAAAAAGTGAGAGAATTACATCTACCTAGTGACCGCTTTGTGTTATATACATTAGATGTTAAGAGCCTCTATACCTGTATAAAGCATGAAACAGGCATGGGGGTTATCAAGAGAGTTTTGCATGTAAATGGGGGGTATACTCCTCAACAAAATGCTTTTATAGAAGAGTTATTGGGCTTGATTCTACACTGGAATTACTTTATGTTTCAGGATGATTGGTTCATTCAGATAAGAGGAACGGCCATGGGGTCTAACGTGGCCCCATCATATGCCAATTTATTCATGAGTACTATTGAAGAGAATATAGTTTATGAAAATAAATTGTTTAAAGACTATGGAGGGGCCTGGTGGCGCTTCATAGATGATATATTTGGCGTATGGTGGGGCCCCGTAGACTCCTTGGTTCAATTTGTTACTGACCTAAATTCTAAATGATAAAGATAAGAGTAAGAGAATGATCTTTACATCACAATTTAGTGCCCATGGTAGACAAATAGCCAGAGTTATTAATAATTATTGGCCTATATTGCAGAGGTGCAATAATTATATTATTGAATTTAGAGAGAAACCTATTGTAGCCTACAAAAGGGTAAAAAATGTGAGGGACTACTTTGTAAAGTCTGATATAGGACCATCTAAGCAGTTGCAGCAGAGTCATATGACAAAGAAGAACTTAGGATGTTACCCTTGTTTAGGATGCATCAGCTGCAATTCAGTAATAAGGGGTAAAGAGTTTGTCCACCCTAGAAGTGGAAGAAGATATACTATTAGGAATTTTTTTTACTTGTGACACTACATATGCAATCTATTTAATTAAATGTCCGTGTTCCCTCATCTATATTGGAGAGACGGTAAGAAAAGTGAAATATAGGCTTAGCCAGCACCGCTCCAATATTAGATGTGGGAACAGGGAAGCACCAGTCTCCCATCATTTTTTAGAGAAATGCCACAGTATCAGCCAGCTCAGGTGGCAGGTTATTGATTATGTGGGTCCGCAGAGAATGGGTGGTGACCGTGAGAAATTATTAAAACAAAAAGAAATGCACTGGATTTATAAATTGGGATCACTGGTACCTAATGGTATGAATAGGGACTTTGATTGGTCTGTATTTTGGTAAAAATCAGGTCTTATGAAATCTATTTTTATAGAGATGGATTGATTTGTAGTACTAGTAACAGGGTATGTTAATCTGTGTTAGATGTTGTAGAGATGGCACTTTCTTGCTGTAAAATGTTTGAATAATGTTTCTCCAAAAAAAAGTGTTTTGTTGCAAATTGGATAAGATTATATATATTAAGTAAGTTATGTATTCTGTACAGCAGGTGGCGCTCAAGCATAGAGTGTATTAGCGCCAAGCCAAACAGTTTAAAAGGATCTCCTCTGTGTATTATGTGTATAGCATGATTAAGTGACAGTAGTCACGAAACGTCGCTCTTTCATTTGTCAATAAAGACACTTTTTAAGCAAGTTGGGCTGTGGACATTTTCGTGTTGTGTACATTGTTCAAGTGGAATTGGGCAGATTTCCACAGTCATCACGAGCACACTACTTGCCAGGCAGCTGTTCTACATATTGTTGAGGGACTGATATAAAGCTCAGTTTGCAGCAAATACAAATTAAACTAAATGTATTCACTATAATTTAACTTGCTTCTAGTTTAGTATATATTACTAAACTGCTCTGGAAAGATAAGTCAGTGACACTCAGCATTTCATGAGAATTGTGAGAAAGCTTCAGGCATAACCTGGAAATTCCCATGTTCAGACCAGGGAACTCTCCTATCCCTCCCTCTTTCTGAAGTTTTCAGTTTTATTTTACTATTGAGCAAATGCAAACTGCAATGTAATTTGTAAAATATACACAGAAATATACAAAGTATGATCCTAATTTGTTAAAGTAACACACAAACTTTCAAAACATATTCAGAATTTGTGAAATCACTGCTGTATCTAAATCCAATTTTATATGCATTAAAATACAAACGAGATAGTGCAAAGGTTAAATGTAATAATACTGAAAGGACCCAATCTTAAGTGTAAAGTAATTTAAAATACAATGTACAAAGTGTAAGTGTACAAACTCTCATATCATGCAGTGCTATATAGCACTGGGCTTGTTTCTCCTTCACATACAGAAATGCAGAGAACCCCCCTTAGACAAGTATAGCAAAATGTACCTGTCTAGAATCCCGTGAGAGATCTTGAAGTGCGGGAGGATCATACATAGATAATCTTATCAGAGCAAACAGCTTTTTGTGAGGCCTCTCTAATCTCTCTGGGACTTCAAGGTTCTGCCCTTTTTTTTTGCATTCAGTGAGTTTAGTCCCTGTGAAGTCTGCACTATAATTTCTCTCCAAGCAAAAGAATATTTTATCATCAGGCCCTAAGAGTGCAACTTTGACTATGTGTCTAACCCTTGTAAAGGATATTTAAAAAAATGAAACAGAACATTTTAGTTTAACATTATACGATCCCTTTCAAAAAGCAATTAAGAGTGCACATGCATTATGAATATATAATTATTATTATTAGAGATGCAGTATTATTATTATTACTTTTCACATCATTATTATGCTACATTAGGGTGATTCATTGGGATGATTGAGCAAGCCAAGGAACATCAGCAAAAATGAGTCATGATCGAATATGATTTGTTACACAACCCCAGTGAGTATATTTAATTTGAAATAACTTAAAGTGACTTTCAAGAGACAAGCATAAGAATAATCACGCTAAACACCATTGTAAAGGTTATATTGTATTACTGAATTCAACATTCAATCAACATTACAATATGTTTTCCCCTTTCAGCTGAGCTTTTTTATTGAAAAACTAAATGCTATTTGTATCAGAGATGTTTGCCATAGATTTACAGTTACAGGCTTTTAATATCAAGGGGTCAATTTACTAAAGGTCAGTAAATGAGAAGGTAATAGCACATGCAGTGAAACAATGTAATAGTTATTTTTAGCTGATACAAGCTTCTTTCAATAATATAGAGTAGCTTAGAAATTGTCCTAGAGGTTTAGAGAAAATATTATTTACAGGCAAATCTCGTTTTATTGCGCTTTGCTTTATTGCGCTTCACAGATATTGCTCAATTGAAGGTTTGTATCAATCCTGTGTCAAACAAGTTTATCGGCGCCATTTTCCAACCTATATACACATATAAACACATAAATACAAATAAATATGCATATACACATGCATATATACATGCCACCAGCAAAAAGATTATGACTCTCTAAAAGCTCAGGTGATGGTTAGCATTTTTTTAGCAATAAAGTATTTTTAATTAAGGTATTTACATTGATTTTTAGACAATAATGCTATAGCAAACTTAATAGACTACAATGTAGTGTAAATATAGCTATTATATGCAGTCGGAAACAAAACAATTAGTGTGACTCAATTTATTGCTATATTCGCTTTATTGAGGTGGTCTAGAACCGAACCTGCAATATCTCCAAGGTACGGGGGGGGGGGGTGTCTCACAGCGCCCCCTTAGTTTCCTTCTGGCTCCCCAAAAAATCAAGATACCTAGTATATCTTGTGGTTAGTTAAATAAGTGTAAGATCTAGGGAGCGCCTCAAAGTGGGCGAAGGATATAATTAGGATAAGCTAATATAAATGGTGTACAAATGGTTAAAGTTGTAATTATTACAAATTTTATTATATAGTGTATGCACAGCTAAAAAGTATGACCAGTCATATAAAACTTAACATAAAAAACTCAGCATAAAATAGGTAAATATATAATCATGGCTCCATGTCTCATATGTTAAAAACTGATAGCGTTCGCAAAATAGTTAAAAAACAAGGATAAAAACACAATTAGTACAAAAATTAATATCTAGTCTGTGGTTGACTGAATATAAAATACAATACACCTTGCTCAGGTAGGAGGGGTAGTATTCTATCAATACATATGGAACAATAATTACAAATATAAAATTAAGATAAAGAAACGTGTGTTAAATGTGATACGTGCGTATCCGCACTTGATGTTGCAAGTCCCTATAATGCTGCTATCCTTGGTGTTTTGGGGTAAATTCCAAATAACAGTAAGTATATCCAGACCAATAATAGAATAAACATTCCCAGTGAACCTGTTGAATACAAAAAACAAAAATAGTTCAAGATTGCTTCTTAAATCCTAATCGAGTTGTATTGTATTTTATATTCAGTCAACCACAGACTAAATATTAATTTTTGTATTAATTGTTTTTTTATCCTTGTTTTTTAACTATTTTGTGAACGCTATCAGTTTTTAACCTATGAGACATGGATCCATGATTATATATTTACCTATTTTATGCTGAGTTTTTTATGTTTTTTATGTTAAGTTTTATACACTGTATAATAAAATTTGTAATAATTACAACTTTTACCATTTGTACACCATTTATATTAGCTTATCCTAATTATATCCCTCGCCCACTTTGAGGCGCTCCCTAGATCTTACACTTATATCTCCAAGGTACACCTGTATATCATTTGTTATATTATTACTAAAACTACACACATTATTCCATGTCCTATATGTTTGACTGCATGCAAACTTGAACATCTAGAACATTACAAAGCTGTGTCAATACAACTATTCCATGACTTGATCAGTTCAAAGGATTTAAAAGTGTAAAAATAAAATGTGTACGAGAATATTATTATTGCACTTTGTGTATGTATAGCTATTAGGGATTGGCAAATGTTTCTAAAAATTCGAAATTTAAAACAAATTTGGATACATTCGTTCGTTCGAAACGAATTTTGAATGTTTATATAACATTCTAACATTCTATTTTCTAATTTCGTTTTCAAATTTTTTTTACTAAAATTCGAAAATATTCGTTCAAATAATAGAACGTTTAGCTATGTATTCATTCAATTTCGAAATGTAATATTTAAATTCAAAATAGTATTTCTAGTCTACAACTGTGTTTAATAAATGTAATATTCGAATTCGAATGCTACATTCGAATGTCACATTCGAATTTGAAATAGTATTTCTAGTCTAATGCTGTGTTTTAAATGCAATATTCAAATTTCGAATGTCACATTCAAATTCAAAATAGTATTTCTAGTTTACAACTGTGTTTAATAAATGTGATATTCGATTTGAATGTGATATTCGATTTGAATGTGACATTCGAATTTGAAATAGTATTTCTAGTCTAATACTGTGTTTTATAAATGTAATATTCAAATTCGAATGTGATATTCGATTCTAATTTTATATTTGATTCGAATGTGAGATTCGAATTCGAAATAGTGTTTCTAGTCTACAATTGTGTTTTATAAATGTAATATTCAAATTTGAAAGTGATATTCAAATTCAAATGTGACATTCGAAAACTGTAAATAACATTCCAAAAAATCAAATTTTTAAGAATATTCGTTCTTATCAACATTCTATTATGTAAATCGAATTTCTACAATAACATTCGTTCTAACATTCGAATTTGAATATAAACACATTCGCCCATCCCTAATAGCTATATGTTTAACCAATGCAAATTAGTTCTATGCATAGTTAAAATCAGCTACAGAGAAGCAATACAATACTGGGGCCTAGTAAAAAAAAAAGTAAACTGTTTTTCCTCACGCGCTAACACAACGAGCGCAGAAAGACAAGCTTAGAAAACGTGCACGTTCGCATATTCCCCCTTAGAAGTCAATGGAGCAAAAAAAAGTGGGAATAAAATACCCAATTTGCGCGCAAACCCGATCGCATATTCTCGTGTGCTCTAACCCGACATGAAAATATAAATATTTCACATTCCAATGTTCTAGACATAGCAGAATATGTTCTATTTATTTATAAATACACATTTCTGCATACTGTATATCTGATGCTATTTTGGAACAAAATATGGGGACAATTTAGGCTTAGGTTTCAGGCTCGCTGGAAACAGAAGTTATGAAGCAGCGGTCTAAAGACTTGTCCACCTGCTCTGAAGCTGCGGACAGAAATCAACCCGATCGAATATGGCCAGGTTGATTGACACCCCCTGCTAGCGACCGATTGGCCACAAATCTGCAGGGGGCGGCATTGCCCAGCAGTTTACAAGAACTGCTGGTGCAATGATAAATGCTGACAGCGTATGCTGTCGGGATTTATCGATGTGCAGCGGACATGATACGCTACATCGTATCATGTCCGCTCACACTTTGATAACTATGCCCCCATGGGTTAAAATAAAAGTTCCACAAAACAAATGTAAAACATATTAAAATAAAGTATTGCACCCATTTATAAACATTTTAATAAAAATTATTATCTTTATATAAAAAAAAAAAGTTTAAAAAAAGTTAAAAATGGATATGGTATATGATTATACAACTATATATGTTTATGTGTTTATATTTGTAAACATTTATGTGCACACATACATACATATAAACAGATATATACACATTTATAGACACATATATACACAAATCTGATCAGGATGATTTAAATCCGCCACACTTTAGGTAGCAGGACTCTAAAGCTAGTATCGCATCTTAGTAAATGGAGCCCTATTAATTAACAACACAAGTTCTACCTTTAACCAATGAGATCCAGGAGGAGGGTCTAGATATGTATAATATCATCAGTCTACAGCTGTACGTGCCCCCTTACAAAAGCAGAACGTGAAACTTGATGTGTTGGGAATCTTTTACAATTCTTTGCTATGTTTAACTTGCTAACATGCTTTGTAGCCTCACTATTAATCTAAAATATTGATTTAGACTAACAATAATTTTCTTTACTTTATAGGAACCCAAAAGAGAAAGGGCTAAGTGTGAGGGGATTACTTATTTTTGGAAAATCAATTCTATTAGTTTTTGAGTACTGCAACCCTTCTTAGTGATATTTCCACTTAGAGTCATATGTTTTATTACCAAACATCAATGATATTTATAATTCAAGTATATAGCACAAAGCATGGTATAGTGTTTTTAATTACTAGCTAGCAGACTAATTACCTTTAAATTATCATTTTATTTTCTTAATTTAATATGTATGTATTCAAAATGAAGCATTAAACAACTAAATATCGTAGTGCTGTAATATATTCTTTTTTCCTTTTCTTTTTTTTTAATTAATTTACTAGGGCTCAGAATTCTTGATCTGAGTTTATTATTGTATATAGCACTCTTCACACATATGTCTAAACTGCATTTTTACACAAGGCATCCTCTGATGTTTTGAACAACATTAGCAAGTACTGTGTTATAATATTCTTGTATACTATCCTATATAATAAAAGGCCAAGTGTGTTTGTCCGAAGCTGTCATGCGCAGTAGAGATTGCGCGCAAGGACAAACACACCTGGCCTTAGAGTCCCTACCTGAACAGCCGGTGCGGGCGAAAGTGGATGTGACCGGGCATGACAGGGGCATGGCCGGGCGCGGTGGCGCGCGCGAGAGGGATAGAGGGAAGAGAGATAGAATGATAATGGGAGAGAGATAGAAAGAGAGGGGGGAGAAAACAAAATAGATGGGAAAGAGCAAGAGAGGGGGCAATAGAGCAAAATAGAGGGGAAAGAGCAAAAGAGATGGGAATGAGCAAAATAGAGGGAAGAGAGAGAGAAAGAGCAAAAGAGAGGGGGAGAGAGAAAATAAGAGGGGGGAAGAGAGAGAGCAAAAGAGAGGGGGAGAGAGAACGGACCAAGGTAAAACAGGAATGGAGTGCTTTGATACAAAATCACTGTCAATGAAATAGCCCGCAGCACCGGAGTCAACAAGAGCCTGGGTGACTATGGAGGAGTCCACCCAGGAAAGGACAACCGGGACCAAAGGTTTCTCCTTCAGTCATTCCGGGGACGAGGATAAACCACCCAAGGTCTGCCCCCGACAGGATCTTAGGTGTGAGCATTTCCCGGCCGTGTAGGACAAGACTTCAAAAGGTGGCCCTGTAACCCACAATAGACACTTTGTTCCAAATGTGCAGTGCGAGTCAGCAGGGTTTGCAGGGCTAGTGCAAATTGATCCAAGCAGTGATCCTGTTCCTCTTTCCTGGAAATGATGGCAGGTAAAGGTGAATTATTAGCACCATGAGGATACATGGCCCCTGCGTAATGTCAGGGTGCCAGGAATCAGACTGAGACAAAAAGTGCAAAAATAATCACACCTTTATTAATATGAAAAAATAATAAAAATTCCATAAGTCAAATAACAAGCCAGGAATCAAAACCAGAGCTGGTAGTCAGTCGAGCCGAGTCAGGAGCCAAAGCAAATAGTCAGACAAGTTGAGGCAGGAGCCAAAGCGAGTAGTCAGGAACAAGCCAGGGATCAGGAACCAGGAGGGACGTCAGACAGCCAGAGAATACACTGGAACTCACAAACAGGTCTGAGACAACGCAAGGGCAAAGCATACTGAACCAAGGCCCTTTAAATAATAAGTGATGACATCACAATTCTGAGACTGCAACCTGTCTCACACGGATGATGTACACCAGTCTGGCCATAAAAGGGCATGCAGGAATTGAGCAGCATCACACACTATGCACCAGAGTCAGCAAGAGAGATGAGTAAAATGGCTGCCAGCAGCACATGGCAAACAAAACAGGGAAAAAACCCTGACATAATATCAAATTTCTTTCCTTCTTATTAGAGCCCCAGGTCCCATTTTTTACAAGTCAATGGTGCAGCACCATTTTGTATATCAAATTAGCCTTTGGATTGCTCATGAGCAGTACAATCACAACCATCTTCTATCCTCACTCCTTACTGCTACCTAGATCCATCTGCAACCCAATCTCTTTATTTTATTATAATTCAGCTGTCATAATATTTTTACAAAGCAATTTTTCTTCTTCAATCCTCTAACAATTTTCTGGGCTGCTCGCCAAATTTTCTTTTGACTTAGCCTTTGATACTTTTTTTTACCTCAGGTTTTCCCCTGTTAGATTGCTCTTCCCTCTGTGATTCATTACTTACAAGTATTCTAAAAATGGTTTAATATATATTTTTTATTTTTAAGCTAATTTAATTTTCAAGCTACTAAGTCAAAACAATTATCCTTTGAGTCTCAGCCTCTCTGAGGAACCAGTTAAAAAGTTAATTGTAGATTCCATGAAATCTATGCATTCTTTCATGCTATAATTTAATATACAAATAAGCTCTAGTTTATCTACTCATTAAAATCAATTAGAGAAATCTTCATTTAAATTTGTCTGCTGACACTACCTTAATATTTCTAAAAAGCCAACATAAGTGATTAAAATAACTCACTGTTCAAATGGTTTAAAATGTTGGGCTTTATTATCACTGAAGAAAACAAAACGGTGCTATCTTAAACCCTAAAAATATTGTTTTGGGGTGTTGAGATTAACAGCATGTCTGTAACTGTGATGATAGAAGAAAATACCACACCTTAAAATTAAATTTGTCTCTTTACTCAAATAGATTTGGATTGTGGGTTTACAATAATTTTCAATGCAAGCAATTTTCTGGCTTCCTTAGACTATCGTTTAAGTATTTGTAAATGCCTTGAACTTTCACTAAATACTTTTGATAACATTTTATTTCTATGTCCATGGAAGCTAAAGAAGTACTCCCATGGTTGCTGAGTCATATAAAGGCCTTAAATGGGAAAAAGATTTTGGCAGATCTCCAGCACCTAGATTTAAAAATATCTGTTATGTGAGTGTATGTGTATTTTGCTACATTACGTGTCATGTACAATGACCAGTCACTACTATAATTGACCATTCTAGATTTCTCTTTACATTTTCCTCTCTCCTTAACTGTAATTATGTACTATATTTGGTTATTTGTTTTACCTGTTTTATCCCCTTAATGACCACAGCAATTTTCCATTTTCTGTCTGTTTGGGACCAAGGCTATTTTTACATTTTTGCGGTGTTTGTGTTTAGCTGTAATTTTCCTTTTACTCATTTACTGTACACACACATATTATATACCGTTTTTCTTCCCATTAAATGGCCTTTGTAGAGATACTATTATTTTCATCATATCTTATAATTTACTATAAAAAAAATATAAAATATGAGGAAAAAATGGAAAAAAACACACTTTTTCTAACTTAGACCCCCAAAATCTGTTACAGATTTACAACCACCAAAAAACACCCATGCTAAATAGTTTCTAAATTTTGTCTTGAGTTTAGAAATACCCAATGTTTACATGTTCTTTGCTTTTTTTGCAAGTTATAGGGCCATAAATACAAGTAGCACTTTGTTATTTCCAAACCATTTTTTTTTTCAAAATTAGCGCTAGTTACATTAGAACACTGATATCTTTCAGGAATCCCTCAATATCCCTTGACATGTATATATATATATGTTTTTTTAGTAGACATCCCAAACTATTGATCTAGGCCAATTTTGGTATATTTCATGCCACCATTTCACCGCCAAATGCGATCAAATACAAAAAATCGTTCACTTTTTCACAAATTTTTTCACAAACTTTCGGTTTCTCAGTGAAATTATTTACAAACAGCTTGTGCAATTATGGCATAAATGGTTGTAAATTCTTCTCTGGGATCCCCTTTGTTCAGAAATAGCAGACATATATGGCTTTGGCGTTGCTTTTTGGTAATTAGAAGGACGCTAAATGCCACTGTGCACCACACGTGTTTTATGCCCAGCAGTGAAGGGGTTAATTAGGAAGCATGTAGGGAGCTTTTTGGGGTAATTTTAGCTTTAGTGTAGTGTAGTAGATAACTCCAAGTATTGATCTATGCCCATTTTGGTATATTTCATGCCACCATTTCACCGCCAAATTCGATCAAATGAAAAAAAAACGTTACATTTTTCACAATTTTAGGTTTCTCACTGAAATCATTTACAAACAGCTTGTGCAATTATGGCACAAATGGTTGTAAATGCTTCTCTGGGATCCCCTTTGTTCAGAAATAGCAGACATATATGACTTTGGCGTTGCTTTCTGGTAATTAGAAGGCCGCTAAATGCTGCTGCGCCTCACACGTGTATTATGGCTAGCAGTGAAGGGGTTAATTAGGGAGTTTGTAGGGAGCTTGCAGGGTTAATTTTAGCTTTAGTGTAAAGATCAGCCTCCTACCTGACACATCCCACCCCCTGATCCCTCCCAAACAGCTCCCTTCCCTCCCCCACCCCACAATTGTCCCCGCCATCTTAAGTACTGGCAGAAAGTCTGCCAGTACTAAAATAAAAGGTTTTTAAAAAAATATATATTTTTTTGCATATTTACATATGCTACTGTGTAGGATCCCCCTTAGCCCCCAACCTCCCTGATCCCCCCCAAAACCGCTCTCTAACCCTCCCCCTCTGCCTTATTGGGGGCCACCTTTGCAAGAAAAAAATTTATTTTATTTTTTTGCCTATTTTTTGGAGTGTATCAATGGATGAAGATTGACCTGCCTGGATGAAGATGGAACCGCCGGGATGAAGATCGTTCAAGCGGGACTTCAGCAACTGTGAGTACCTAAATAGGGGTTAGTGTTAGGTTTTTAAAGGTTTTTTGGGGTGTTTTTTTTTTAGATTAGAGTTTGGGCATTTCTTAAAAGAGCTGAATGCCCTTTTAAGGGCAAATGCCCATACAAATGCCCTGTTCAGGGCAATGGGTAGATTAGGTTTTTTAGATATTTTTTTTATTTTTTGGGTTTGAGGGGTGGGGGTTTGTAATGTTATTGGATCTTTGTATTGTATTTTTGTTTAGAAAAAAAGCTGATTTCTTTAGGTCAATACCCTACAAAAGGCCCTTTGAAGGGCTATTGGTAGTTTATTATAGATTAGTTTTCTTTTATTTTGGGGTGTTTTTTTTTTAAAATGGATATTAGAATAGGAATAATTATTATGTTGGATAATTTGTTTGTTATTTTGTGTAATTTTTTTTTTTTGTTTTGGGGTGTTTTTTTGTTAGAATAGCCATTTTTTTATTTTTATTGGGCAGCAAAAGAGCTGAATGGGCAATGGGTAGATTAGGTTTTACTTTTTATTTTGTAGGTTTGGGGGTTGGGGGTTTGTATACTATTGGGGGGGGGGGTTGTTTTGTAGAAAAAGAGCTGATTTCTTTAGGGCAGTGCCCTACAAAAGACCCTTTAAAGGGCCCTTGGTAGTTTATTATAGATTAGGGTTTTTATTTTGGGGTGTTTTTTTTTTTTTAAAAAAAAACAGGATATTAGAATAGGAATAATTTTTATTGTTTTGGATAATTTCTTTTGTTATTTTTTGTAATGGTAGTTTTTTATTTTTTGTAATTTTAGGTTTTAGTGTAAGGCAGCTTAGGTTTTATTTCACAGGTAAGTTTGTATTTATTTTAACTAGGTAGTTAGTAAATAGTTAATAACTATTTACTAACTAGTCTACCTAGTTAAAATAAATATACAAACTTACCTGTGAAATAAAAATAAAACCTAAGCTAGCTACAATATAACTATTAGTTATATTGTAGCTAGCTTAGGTTTTATTTCACAGGTAGGTATGTATTTAGTTTTAAATAGGTATTATTTAGTTAATATTTGTAACTTTAATTTAGCTCTATTTTAATTATATTATTAAGTTAGGGGGTGTTAGATTTAGGGTTAGGGTTACGGTTAGGTTTAGGGGTTAATATAGTTTAATTTAGGTTGTTGTGATGTGGGGGGCTGGTGGTTTAGGGGTTAATAGCTTTATTTAGTGGTAGTGATGTGGGAGGCTAGAGGTTTAGGGAATAATAACTTTATTTAGTGGCGGTGATGTTGGGGAGCGGCGGAATAGGGGTTAATATATTTATTAAAGTGTGGGCAATGTTGGGGTGCAGGGGAATAGGGGTTAATAACTTTAGTATAGTGGCAACAATGTCGGGAGCGGCGGAATAGGGTTTAATATATTTTATTAGTGGCAGCGATGTTGGGAGCGGCAGATTAGGGGTTAATAACTATAATATAGTATTTGCGATGCGGGAGGGCCTTGTTTTAGGGGTTAATAGGTAGTTTATGGGTGTTAGTGTACTTTGTAACGCTTTAAATATGAGTTTTATGGAACAGTTTTGTTGTGTAAAACTCATAACTACTGCTTTCAGATGGCGGTGCGGATCGTGTCGGTATAGGCTGTAATGCAAGCTTTTTATCCTCACAGCAAAACTCGTTATCGCAGCGCTATGGGAATCCCATGAAAACAAATAATGTTTTTGAGTACGGGACTGATGTTGCTTTACAGGCGTAAAAGCCTTGCGGTACAGCTATACCGACAAGACTCGCAATGGCTGCGTTGCTGTTTTAGCGCTAAAATTACCATTTTTTCAGCGTTAAAACACGAATGCAAAACTTGTAATCTACTTGAATGAAAGCAGCGGTTATGTGATCTGCTGTAAAAACATGATTTTAATAAAGCCTGTACTATTAGTGATAATCATGCCAATGAGAGGGAGTAATACATTAACGGCTAGATTTAGAGTTTGGCGGCCAAAGGGGTGTGTTAGCTATGCATGCTTTTTTTCCCCCGCACCTTTTAAATACCGCTGGTATTTAGAGTTCACAGAAGGGCTGCGTTAGGCTCCAAAAAGGGAGCGTAGAGGATATTTACCGCCACTGCAACTCTCAATACCAGCGGTGCTTACGGACGCGGCCAGCTTCAAAAACGTGCTCGTGCACGATTCCCCCATAGAAAACAATGGGGCCATTTGAGCTGAAAAAAAACCTAACACCTGCAAAAAAGCAGCATTCAGCTCCTAACGCAGCCCCATTGTTTTCTATGGGGAAACACTTCCTACGTCTGCACCTAACACCCTAACATGAACCCCGAGTCTAAACACCCCTAACTTTACACTTATTAACCCCTAATCTGCCGCCCCCGCTATCGCTGACACCTGCATATTTTTTTTAACCCCTAATCTGCCGCTCCGTAAACCGCCGCTACCTACATTATCCCTATGTACCCCTAATCTGCTGCCCCTAACACAGCCGACCCCTATATTATATTTATTAACCCCTAATTTGCCCCCCTCACCTGCCTACACTTATTAACCCCTAATCTGCCGAGCGGACCGCACCGCTACTATAATAAAGTTATTAACCCCTAATCCGCCTCACTCCCGCCTCAATAACCCTATAATAAATAGTATTAACCCCTAATCTGCCCTCCCTAACATCGCCGACACCTAACTTAAATTATTAACCCCTAATCTGCCGACCGAATCTCGCCACTACTGTAATAAATGGATTAACCCCTAAAGCTAAGTCTAACCCTAACCCTAACACCCCCCTAAGTTAAATCTAATTTAAATCTAACAAAATAAATTAACTCTTATTAAATAAATTATTCCTATTTAAAGCTAAATACTTACCTGTAAAATAAACCCTAATATAGCTACAATATAAATTATAATTATATTATAGCTATTTTAGGATTTATATTTATTTTACAGGTAACTTTGTATTTATTTTAACCTGGTACAATAGCTATTAAATAGTTAAGAACTATTTAATAGCTAAAATAATTACATAATTACCTGTAAAATAAATCCTAACCTAAGTTACAATTAAACCTAACACTACACTATCAATAAATTAATTAAATAAAATACCTACAATTATCTACAATTAAACCTAACACTACACTATCAATAAATTAATTAAATACGATATCTACAAATAAATACAATTAAATAAACTAACTAAAGTACAAAAAATAAAAAAGAACTGTTACAAAAAATTAAAAAATATTTACAAACATTAGAAAAATATTACAACAATTTTAAACTAATTACACCTACTCTAAGCCCCCTAATAAAATAACAAAGCCCCCCAAAATAAAAAAAATGCCCTACCCTATTCTAAATTAAAAAAGTTCAAAGCTCTTTTACCTTACCAGCCCTTAAAAGGACCTTTTGTGGGGCATGCCCCAAAGAATTAAGCTCTTTTGCCTGTAAAAAAAAAACATACAATACCCCCCCCCAACATTACAACCCACCACCCACATACCCCTAATCTAACCCAAACCCCCCTTAAATAAACCTAACACTAAGCCCCTGAAGATCTTCCTACCTTATCTTCACCTCGCCGGGTATCACCGATCGGTCCTGGCTCCGAAATCTTCATCCAACCCAAGCGGGGGCTGGCGATCCATAATCCTGCGGCTGAAGAGCTCCAGAAGAGGCTCCAAAGTCTTCATCCTATCCGGGAAGAAGAGGCGATCCAGACCGGCAACCATCTTGATCCAAGCGGCATCTTCTATCTTCATCCGATGAGGAACGGCTCCATCGTGAAGACCTCCAGCGCGGATCAATCTTCTTCCTCCGACGTCCAACTGAAGAATGACGGTTCCTTTAAGGGACGTCATCCAAGATGGCGTCCCTCGAATTCCGATTGGCTGATAGGATTCTATCAGCCAATCGGAATTAAGGTAGGAAAATTCTGATTGGCTGATGGAATCAGCCAATCAGAATCAAGTTCAATCCGATTGGCTGATCCGATCAGCCAATCAGATTGAGCTTGCATTCTATTGACTGATCGGAACAGCCAATTAATTTAATTGTAACTTAGGTTAGGATTTATTTTACATGTAATTTAGCAATTATTTTAACTAGGTAACTATTAAATAGTTCTTAACTATTTAATAGCTATTGTACCTGGTTAAAATAATTACAAAGTTACCTGTTAAGTAAATATAAATCCTAAAATAGCTACAATATAATTATAATTTATATTGTAGCTATATTAGGGTTTATTTTACAGGTAAGTATTTAGCTTTAAATAGGAATAATTTATTTAATAAGAGTTAATTTATTTCGTTAGATTTAAATTATATTTAAGTTAGGGGGGTGTTAGGGTTAGAATTAGCTTTAGGGGTTAAAACATTTATTAGAATAGCGGTGAGCTCCGGTCGGCAGATTAGGGGTTAATGCTTGAAGTTAGGTGTCAGCGATGTTAGGGAGGGCAGATTAGGGGTTAATACTATTTATTATAGGGTTATTGAGGCGGGAGTGAGGCGGATTAGGGGTTAATAACTTTATTATAATAGCGGCGCAGTCCGGTCGGCAGATTAGGGGTTAATAAGTGTAGGCAGGTGGAGGCGACGTTGTGGGGGGCAGATTAGGGGTTAATAAATATAATATAGGGGTCGGCGGTGTTAGGGGCAGCAGATTAGGGGTACATAGGGATAACGTAGTTGGCGGCAGTGTACGGAGCGGAAGATTAGGGGTTAAAAAATTTAAATATAGTGGCGGCGATGTGGGGGACCTTTAGGGGTACATAGGGTAGTTTATGGGTGTTAGTGTACTTTAGAGCACAGTAGTTAAGAGCTTTATGAACCGGCGTTAGCCCAGAAAGCTCTTAACTACTGACTTTTTTCTGCGGCTGGAGTTTTGTCGTTAGATTTCTAACGCTCACTTCAGCCACGACTCTAAATACCAGCGTTAGAAAGATCCCATTGAAAAGATAGGATACGCAATTGACGTAAGGGGATCTGTGGTATGGAAAAGTTGCGGCTGTAAAGTGAGCGTTAGACCCTTTAATGACTGGCTCCAAATACCAGAGGGCGGTAAAAACCAGCGTTAGGAGCCTCTAACGCTGGTTTTGACGGCTACCGCCCAACTCTAAATCTAGGCCTAAGATATTTAATAGTAAATCACATCATTAGTAGATTTAGGTGGCTAGGAGTGAATACTATACATATGTAAATGTGTACCTTGTTTATTATATAACGCCTCTCCAAAAGGGGTGAATTCATATTCATTATTAAATAAGCATTGCCATATGTGTTTACACTTTCATAAATATGGAGATATTTCTCCTTTTCATACTCTTGATAGATCTGCTAGTTAAATAGCTAGACATACTTCATCTCATTTGATTACATTATAATATACCCTTCAGTTACAGGTCACATAAACTAGACTGTTTTTACAACTAAAACATTTATTATTCATATAATACTGTATAATACATATTAGATTGTGGATTATAACAAACCAGGTAATCTTAAATTTTGCAGTATTCACTGAAAACCATAATGGTAACATTAAAAAAACAACAACAAAAAACAAAACAAAACAACAATCATATTGAACTCATGGAAGAAATTAAAGACTATCAACTACAGTGAGTCAATATTATATAAAACTGTCATTTTTTGAATTTTAAAGGTTTTTCCAATTATGTACAGTACATATTACCCTTCACACATCAATTATCATAAAAATATACAATTTAGTGCAACTTTATTCTTTACATTCAGTTGTAGCACTTGAGTCAACAGTAATGACTGCTTCACACCCACATTTGTAATAAACAGGGGCTATTGTGGACACAATGACTAAGATTTTGTATTTTTATTTATTGATTTCTCAGTGCCACATGGTTGAAACACTATGGGCTAGATTACAAGTGGAGCGCTAAATTATCGTGCTCCATCAAAACGGACAAATTTACCCATTTGCGGGAGTGCGATAATTAACCAGCGTTAGCAATTATCGCTCCGAAAATAAACCAGAGATCCAATCCCTGGTTAATTTTCTAAAAGTGCCCCAAATGCCCTTAAAATAGAGGGCATTATATATATATATTTTTTTTTTAGCATTTTGTTTTAAATAAAAAAAACTTCTCTAGGCAGTTTTGGAGCTTTAAAGTTGATGGGAGCAGTGGTGGACTGACAAGTCGGGCAATTTGGCCCTTGTCCGAGGGCCCGGCATCTTAAGGGCCCACATATACAACACTAAGGATTTTTTAATTTGTTATGCTATTATTATTTTACATAATTTTTCCTTTTTTTTTTGGCTGGAACTTTTCGGGGGCGGGAACGAAGGCAGCAGGAGAGGGGGGCGGGTGCGAGTGTGCTCAAGTGTGCAGTGGAGGGCTGGCGGTTTGAGCGCTCTGTCGGCGCATGCAGAGAAAGAGTGCACAAGTAAGTACACAGTTTGTTTGCATGACTAAGTGTGATGTGCACTAGTAGGTAACTGCAGGAAGTCTTATAAAATTATATTCTCCAGTGCATGAGGCTTGACGTTGTAAACAAATTACTCTGTGTGATGTGCACTGGTAGGTAACTGCAGGAAGTCTTATACAGTTATATTGCCTAGTGCATGAGGCTTGATATTGTAAACTACATAATTACACAGTTTATATGACTGTGATGTGCACTAGTAGTAGGTAACACGTTTGTAGCACTTGTGTTTGCGTACGGCTCAGTTTTACTGTTGGGTTCCATTTTACTGCATGCTGCACTAATCCGGGGTGCTAAGTATATGTAAGTACACATGTGTGTTGTAATATATAGTAGTGATGTGAAGAGAGGAGGGTTGGCGCTGACTATAAATCCTAAATGCCTAGCGGAAAGAAACTACTCCTCCTCAGTAGTTTAAGTGAGAATAGAATGTGCAAATGAAGAAAGCCACTGGCGCTATAAGAAATAAGCTAGGATTTATACTACCATATCATCAAAGTTATAACTTGTCTAAGTTTAGTGTGTTAGCAATTGTCCTGTGTGAGTTAACGTTATAAAGTCTCTATGAGAAAAGCTAAACTCAAAGCTTAATGTGTGAATACAAATATATATAGAGGAAATCTATAGACGTGTTTCAAGTAAGGTGTGTGTTCAAATGACAGGTCTATATATACAGTCAATATTAAATGGTGTCCGTAAAAGAAAAATAAAGATGTGATAGATAAAAAATAATCTTATTTAATATTCTTAAAACATATAAAACGAATACATATGAATTTAAAACAAAGGGACGTCTCCCTGTGGGAACTAAGCAAATATGTTTAAAGGCAGTCTATTTGCCTATCAAGGAGTAGGACAATGAAAAGTTTAAAACTGGATAAATTTCGCCAGTCTTTGGTGTGCAACAGTCATAGTGTGTAAACCGTAAGGTACCTTACAAGTGTCCGTTGAAGATTGAAGTCACCTCTGAGCTGATGTGCCGCTTCTTTGAGCGTCCGTATGTGTCGATCTCTTTCGTGGCTTGATACAAAACCGCAAGCCTCAGAAGTTATTGGCAGTTGAGTGTCACACCCCTGTTTTGATAGGCAGTGAGGGTGCATGCTGGATTTTATGCGTGTAGGAATGTTGAATGCTCTTCGAAAGATATTTAGATGCGGCTGTGATTCTTCTGCTTATACAGGCTCGAGCATAGAAACTTGCATTATTTGGAGTCCGCTGTAATTGCGGTAATTGCGCTAACGCCGGAACATAAAGCTCTTAACTACAGTGCTACAAAGTACACTAACACCCATAAACTGCCTATGAACCCCTAAACCGAGGCCCCCCCACATCGCAAACCCTATAATAAAATGATTTAACCCCTAATCTGCTGACCAGACACCGCCGCCACCTACATTATAGCTATGAACCCCTAATCTGCTGCCCCTAACATAGCCGACACCTACATTATATTTATTAACCCCTAATCTGCCCCCCCCAACGTCGCCGCCACCTACCTACAATTATTAACCCCTAATCTGCCGACCGGACATCCCCGCCACTATAATAAATGTATTAACCCCTAAACTGCCGCACTCCCACCTCGCAAACACTATAATACATTTTATTAACCCCTAATCTGTCCCCCCCAACGTCACCGCCACCTACCTGCAATTATTAACCCCCAACGTCACCGCTACTATAATAAAGTTATTAACCCCTAAACCTAAGTCTAACCCTAACCCTAACACCCCACTAACTTAAATATAAATTAAATAAAACTAACTAAAATTACTATAATTAAATAAATTAATCCTATTTAAAACTAAATACTTACCTATAAAATAAACCCTAATAAAGCTACAATATAACTAATAGTTACATTGTAGCTATTTTAGGATTCATATTTATTTTACAGGCAACTTTGTATTTATTTTAACTCGGTGCAATAGCTATTAAATAGTTAATAACTATTTACTAGCTACCTAGTTAAAATAATTAAAAAATTACCTGTAAAATAAATCCTAACCTAAATTACAAATACACCTAACACTACACTATCAATAAATTAATTAAATAAATTACCTACAATTATCTAAACTAAAATACAATTAAATAAATTAAACTATAGTACAAAAAAACAAACACTAAATTACAAAAAATAAAAAAATATTACAAGAATTTTAATCTAATTACACCTAATCTAAGTCCCCTAATAAAATAAAAAAGCCTCCCAAAATAAAAGTAATCAGCTCTTTTACCAGCCCTTTAAAGGGCTTTTTACGGGGCATTGCCCCAAAGTAATCAGCTCTTTTACCTGTAAAAAGAAATACAATACCCCCCAACATTACAACCCACCACCCACACATCCCTACTCTAAAACCCACCCGATCCCCCCTTAAAAAAACTAACACTAACCCCCTGAAGATCACCCTACCTTGAGCCGTGTTCACCCAGCCGGGCACCACTGGTCATCCGATCTGTCCAGAAGTCTTCATCCGAAGGGGCAGAAGAGGACTTTCGGACCGGGAGAAGGCTTCATCCAAGTTGCATCTTCTATCTTCATCCATCCAGCACAGAGCGGGTCCATCTTCAAGACATCCGACGTGGAGCATCCTCTTCTTTCCACGGCCGACGACTGAATGAAGGTTCCTTTAAATTACATCATCCAAGATGGCGTCCCTCGAAATTCGATTGGCTGATAGGATTCTATCAGCCAATCGGAATTAAGGTAGGAAAAATCCGATTGGTTGATTTAATCAGCCAATCGGATTGAAGTTCAATCCGATTGGCTGATTGGATCAGCCAATAGAATGCAAGGTCAATTCTATTGGCTGATCCAATCAGCCAATCGGATTGAAGTTAAATCAACCAATCGGATTTTTCCTACCTTAATTTCGATTGGCTGATAGAATTCTAGTCGTCGGCCGTGGAAAGAAGAGGATGCTCCGCGTTGGATGTCTTGAAGATGGACCCGCTCCGCGCCGGATGGATGAAGATAGAAGATGCCGCTTGGATGAAGCCTTCTCCCGGTCCGGATGTTCTCTTCTGCCCCATCAGATGAAGACTTCTGGACGGATCGGATGACTAGTGGTGCCAGGCTGGGTGAACACGGCTCAAGCTAGGGTGATCTTCAATGGGGTAGTGTTAGTTTTTAGATCGGGTGGGTTTTAGAGTAGGGGTGTGTGGCTGGTGGGTTGTAATGTTGGGGGGTATTGTATTTCTTTTTTCACAGGTAAAAGAGCTGATTACTTTGGGGCAATGCCCCGCAAAAAGCCCTTTTAAGGGCTGGTAAAAGAGCTGATTACTTTTGTAATTTAGTATAGGGTAGGAAATTTTATTATTTTGGGGGATTTTTTATTTTATTAGGGGGCTTAGATTAGGTGTAATTAGATTAAAATTCTTGTAATATTTTTTTATTTTTTGTAATTTAGTGTTTGGTTTTTTTGGTAATATAGTTTAGTTTATTTAATTGTATTTTAATTTAGATAATTGTAGTTAATTTATTGAATTAATTTATTGATAGTGTAGTGTTAGGTGTATTTGTAACTTAGGTAAGGATTTATTTTACAGGTAATTTTGTAATTATTTTAACTAGGTAGCTACTAAATAGTTATTAACTATTTCAAAGCTATTGTGCCTAGTTAAAATAAATACAAAGTTGCCTGTAACATAAATATAAATCCTAAAATAGCTACAATGTAACTATTAGTTATATTATAGCTATATTAGGGTTTATTTTATAGGTAAGTATTTCATTTTAAATAGGATTAATTTATTTAATTATAGTAATTTTAGTTTGTTTTATTTAAATTATATTTAATTTAGGGGGTGTTAGGGTTAGGGTTAGATTTAGGTTTAGGGGTTAATAACTTTATTATAGTACCGGCGGGAGAGTAGGGGTTAATAATTGTAGGTAGGTGACGGCGATGTTAGGGAGGGCAGATTAGGGGTTAATAAAATATATTAAAGTGTTTGCGAGGTGGGAGTGCGGCGGTTTAGGGGTTAATAAATTTATTATAGTGGCGGCAATGTCCGGTCGGCAGATTAGGGGTTAATAATTGTAGGTAGGTGGCGGCAAAGTTGGGGGAGCAGATTAGTGGTTAATAAATATAATGTAGGTGGCGGCGATGTTAGGGGCAGCAGATTAGGGGTTCATAGGGATAATGTAGGTGGCGGCGGTGTCCAGAGCGGCAGATTAGGGATTAATAATATAATGTAGCTGTCAGCGATAGCTGGAGCGGCAGATTAGAGGTTAATAAGTGTAAGGTTAGGGGTGTTTAGACTCGGGGTTCATGTTAGGGTGTTAGGTGTAGACTTAGAAAGTGTTTCCCCTTAGGAAACAATGGGGTGCGTTAGGAGCTGAACGCTGCTTTTTTTTGCAGTTGTTAGGTTTTTTTCAGCTAGCTCAGCCCCATTGTATTCTATGGGGAAATCGTACACGAGCACGTTTTTCCAGCTTACCGCTACCGTAAGCAATGCTGGTATTGAGGGTTGAAGTGGAGCTAAATTTGGCTCAACGCTCACTTTTCTGAGGCTAATGCAGCCATTCAGAAAACTCGTAATACCAGCGTTGGCTTAAGGGTGCGCTGGAAAAAAAAGGAGTGTTAGCCCCGCAAGTTTTTACCGATAAAACACTAAATCTAGGCGTTACTTTGTCTTTTACAGACATAAACAATACAATATTTTAACATTAGAGTGAATTTCTTATTTTTTTGAAACAATTTAATAATTGCAGTCCCAGCTATTTGTTACTTTGTTCTTTTTGCAGGGGGGTAGGGTTCTACTCTTAACCTAACGTGTCAGTAAGGACGAGCTCGCTCTTATAACATACTTTATTATGAATCTAACCAACTGTGAGTAAACAACTCGCCCCCCTTTGTTTATACTACAATGAATATTAGTGTATGATTCCAAATACAAGTAATATAGTGTTTTTCATTTATGTTGGACAACAAATGTTTGTACCTTAAATTTGCTGTCCATTGAAACTCACTTTTTCTTAATCAACTATAGTAATAAAAGTTAAGTTTTATATATTATCTCAGTTCTAACCTACTTTGTTAAAATTAATATTTTTGTTCCAGAGGCATTCTTTTTTACCTAAATACTTCAGGTTATTTTGTTGAATACATTTTCTAATGCCTAAGCACAACTATCTGCTGTAACCTAGCACAAGACATATTTTCCTCAACAAGGTTGACAGATAGTTAATATTTCTTGTTATAATCTGTTTTTTATATATAATTTTACCCTTTTTATTTTTTGATTTGTTTAGATAATTCCATATCTAGAAATATCACCAATATCCCTCCATACTTCAATGCTAATCTGACTGTAGAAGGAGTAGAATAAATATATTAAAACATTTTAATAGTTTGTCCTCTCCTGCTGTCTAGATAAAGAAAATATAATCAATATATCTATCGTAAAATTAAATGAAATTGTTAAATGACAGCTAGATATAATGTTTTTCAAGATGTGCCATGAATAGTATCTACTTGGTGCAAACTTAACCCCATTGCTGTGCCTCAAGGTGGCGAGATATTCAAAAGGGATCCGTCACCATGTTGAACGTTGAAAGTTGGCAAAATATTTAAAGGGACAACAGTACTGTTTAAAGACTGCATTGCCGAGAGGCGTATTACAATACATTTCAGTGGGTGGTAATGTTGCTCTGATACTGGCGATAAATTCAAAGCAGCATTGCCACCTACATTGAAAGTATAATGTAAATGTTAAAACAGTACAATTTATATGTGTCAACACAAACTCAATCCCTGTTCGTACAATAAAATAGTGAATCAAACATATCCATTTTCATTCCGCTGATATTACAAGTTTAGCGAAATCGTGATTGCGCTAGTGGTGAACTTTTTTCCGAAAATAAAAGGTTGCACAAAACACAACAAAAATACATTACACCCATAAATAAACTAACTCCTAAACCGCCACCCCCACATCGCAAACACAAAATAATACTATTAACCCCTAAAAACCCATCCCCCACAATGCAGTTATAAACTAACATCTAAATCCCCTAACCTAACCCAAATTAAAATATCCCTAAATCAACTAAAAAAATCCTAACTACCTTTAAAAAAATGCACCTGTAAAATTATATAAAAACCTAATATTACCATTAAAAAAACTAACATTACACAAAAAAATCCCTAACATCACAGAAAAAAAACTACCATTAAAAAAAATTCCTACCATTACTGAAAAATAAAAAAACCTAACATTACGAAAAATAAAAAAACTAACATTATATAACAAAATAAAAAAATGTAAACCTATTCTAATACCCCTTAAACAAAAACAACAACCCCAAAATAAAAAAAAAACAATTCTAAAAAACACAGTTTATGCTTACCTGATCAATTTATTTATTTCTTGACACGGTGAGTTCATGGAATCATTAATTACGGTTGGGAATATCACTCCTGGCCAGCAGGAGGAGGCAAAGAGCACCACAGCTAAGCTGTTAAGTATCACTTCCCTTCCCACAACCCCCAGTCATTCGACCAAAGGAAAAGAAGAGAAAGGAAATAACACAAGGTGTAAAGGTGCCTGAGGATTATATAAAAAAAACTGTCTGAAAACAAGGGAGGGCCGTGGACTCACCGTGTCAAGAAAGAAATTAATTTATCAGGTAAGCATAAATTTTGTTTTCTTTCTTAAGACACAGTGAGTCCACGGAATCATCAATTACTGTTGGGAATCAATACCAAAGCTAGAGGACACAGATAATTAGGGAGGGACAAGACAGGAAACCTAAACAGAAAGCACCATCGCTTGAAGAACCTTTCTCCCAAAAGAAAAATGTGCAAAAAAGGCCAAGTTGTAGCCTTACAAATCTGTTCTACAGAAACCTCATTGTTGAAAGCCCAAGAAGAAGAAAAAAACAGCCCTAGTGGAATTAACTGTAATTCTCTCAGGAGGCTGCTGTCCAGCAGACTCACAAGCCAAGCGAATAATAATACTTCTCAACCAGAGAGAAAGAGAAGTGGCAGTAAATTTCTGATCTTTACGTTTTCCAGAAAAGCAAACAATCAAAGCAGAAGACTGATGAAATTCCTTAGTAGTCTGCAATAAAATTTAAGGACCCGCACAATATCTAGGTTGTGTAACAAATGTTATTTATGAGAAGAGGGATTAGGATAGAAAGAAGAAACAACAATTTCCTGACTAATATTTCTGCCCGAAAGAACCTTAGAAAGAAAACCAAACTTGGAACGAAGAACTACCTTATCTGCATAAAATATAAGATAAGGAGAGTCGCACTGCAAAGCTGAGAGTTCAGAAACCCTCCGAGCAGAAGAATTAGTAGTAAGAAACAAAACCTTCCAGGATAATAACTTAATATCTATGGAATGCATAGGCTCAAACAGAGCCTGTAGCAAAACTTAAGAACCAGGTTAAGACTCCAAAGTGGAGCCACAGATTTAAACACAGGCCTGATTCTGACCAGGGCCTGACAAAAGGATTGTACATATGGCACGTCCGCCAGACGCTTATGCAACAAAATAGATAGAGCAGAAATCTGACCCTTGAGGGTACTGACAGACAACCCCTTCTCCAGGTCTTCCTGGAGAAAAGATAAGATTAATGGAATCCTGACTCTACTCCAAGAATATCCTTTAGTCTCACACCAAAAAAGACATTTATGGTAAATCTTTCTAGTGACAGGCTTACGAGCCTGAATAATGGTCTCAATGGCTGATTCGGAAAATCCAAGCTTAGCAAAATCAAGCATTCCATCTCCAATCAGTCAGCTTCAGAGAAACGAGATTTGAATGAAGAAAGGGCCCCTGAAGTAGAAGGTCCTTCCTCAGAGGGAGTCTCCACAGGAATAGAGACGACATTTCTACTAGATCTGCATACCAGATCCTGCGAAGCCACGCAGGAGCTATTAGAATTACCAACGCTCTCCTGCTTGATCCGAGCAATGACTCATGGAAGGAGAGCAAACGGAGGAAAGAGATATGCCAATCTGAAGTTCCATGGAACTGCAAGAGCATCCATCAGAAAGGCTTGAGGGTCTCTCGACCTCAAACTGTACTTTGGGAGCTTGGAGATCTGACGAGATGCCATCAGATCCAGTTCCAGTAACCCCCATTTGGTTGTTAACCTTAAGAGCACTTCCGGATTAAGATTCCACTCCCCGGGGTGGAAAGTCTGTCTGCTCAGAAAAACCACTTCCCAATTGTCCACTCCTGGGATGTGGATGGCAGATAGACAGCAATTGTGAGCCTCCGCCCACTGAATGATTTGCACCATCTCCTTCATGGCTAAGGAACTTCGAGTTCCCCCCAGGAGGTTGATGTAAGCCACTGAGGTTATGTTGTCTGACTGGAACCTGATAAACTGGGCTAAAGCCAGTTGAGGCCAAGCCATCAAGGCTTTGAAGATTTCTCTCAACTCCAAAATGTTTATGAGGAAAACCGATTCCTCCTGAGACAAAAGTCCCTGCGCCTTCAACGAATACCAGACTGCTCCCCAACCCATCAGGCTGGCGTCCATGGTCACAAATACCCAAGAGGGTCTCTGAAAGCATATTCCCTGGGACAGATGTTCTTGAGACAGCCACCACGGAAGGGACTCTCTTGTTGGATGATCCAGTACTATCCTCTGAGATAGATCTGCATAATCCCCATTCCATTGGGCGAACATGCATAGTTGTAGAGGTCTCAGGTGGAATGGAGCAAAAGGAACTATGTCCATAGAAGCTACCATCAAACCAATTACCTCCATACATTGGGCCACTGATGGCTGTACCTCAGACTGTAGGTACAGGCAAGCGGAAAGAATCTTGGCCCTTCTGACCTCCATCAGAAATATTTTCAATGATAGGGAATCTATGAAGGTTCCTAAGAAAATCACTCTTGTAGCCGGAACAAGAGAGCTTTTCTCCATGTTGATCAACCATGGGAACGAAGAAAAGATAACAAGATCTTTGTATGAGATTCTGCTAGTTGTAAATATGGTGCCTGGACCAGAATGTCATCCAGATAGGGCGCCACTGCAACTCCCCGGGACCGATTAGTGCCATTAGAGCTCCCAAGACTGTTGAGAAAATTCTGGGACCTGTTGCAAGGCCAAATGGAAGCACTACAAATTGAAAGAGTTTGTGCAGATAGGCAAATCTAAGAAATTTAAGATGATCCTTGTGAATGGGAACATGTAGGTACGCATCCTTTAGCTCCATGGTTGACATGAATTGACCCTCCTGGACCAGAGGAAGGATGGAACGGATAGTCTCCATCTTAAAGGATGGCACTCTGAGAAATTTGTTGAGTAATTTTAGATCTAGAATGGGTCTGAAAGTTCCCTCTTTTTTGGGAACCACAATAAGGTTGGAAAAGAACCCGACACCTTGTTCCTGTATTGGGACTAGAACTATTACTCCCAAGAGGGAAAGATCCTGTACACATTTCAAGGACGCCACTCTTTTTATTTGGTCTACAGATAATCTTGAGAGGTGGAACCTTCCCCGGGAGGAAAAGTCTTGAACTCTAACTTGTAACCCTGGGAAACTATGTCCACTGCCCACGGGTCTGGGACATCTCGTTTCCAAGCTTGCGAAAACTGAGCGAGTCTGCCCCCCCACTTGATCTGATTCCAGATTGGGGCAGACCCTTCATGCTGACTTAGAATCAGCAGCGGGTTTGAATTGTTTCCCCTTGTTCCCCTTGTCAGATCGGGTACAAACAAGGTCTTACCCTTGTAAGGAATCGCTAGAAGCTTAGACTTAGAGGAAACATTGGCTGACCAAGATTTCAGTCACAATGCTCTGCGTACTAACACAGTAAAGCCCAATATTTTGGCACCCAATTTAATGCCCTGCAAGGGAACGTCAGTAATAAAGGAATTGGCCAATTTAAGAGCCGTAATCCTATCTTGGATTCCATATAAAGGAGTCTCTACCAGAAGAGACTCAGACAAGGCACTGAACCATTAGGCTGCAGCACTTGTCACAGTGGCAATACACACCAGGTTGCCATTGGAGACCCAGATGAACATACATTTTCTTCAAATAAGCCCCCTGCTTTTCTTAAAGGAGCAGCTATCCTCAATGGGAATAGTAGTTCTCTTAGCCAGAGTAGAAATGGCCCCTTCTGCATTAGGAACCAATTGCCACGATTCCTTAATGGAGTCAGCAACAGGAAACGTCTTCTTAAAGACAGGGGATGGGGAAAAGGAATCCCAGGCCACTCCCATTCCTGTGCTATAATCTCCGTGGCATGATCTGGCACAGTAAAGACCTCTACAGCGGAAGGACATCAAAGAATTTATTAAGCTTGTCAGATTTCCTAGGGATGACAACAGTAGGAGTATCTGAGTCGACAAGAGTAACCAAAAACCTCCTTTAACAGTACACAGAGGTGTTCAAGTTTACATCTTCAGCATCAGATGAAGGAATTATACTGTCCAAAACTGAGATTTCACCCTCAGATGCTACCGACGTATCTTCCTCATCAGACTTATGAGAAAGGTTACTGAAGTCGGAGCAGAAACCCTATCTTAATCTTTCATTTTCCTTGTGTTTACCCTGTAGCATAGGAATGGCAGCTAATGCCGCAGATACCGCAGAGGATACCTGGGCAGCAATCTCTGCTTGCAAAAAAACTTATCCAGGAGATTAAGAGGAACCACAGAGCACTGCATGTGATGCCAATAAGGCTTCGGACATATGAGAAAAATGCTGTGGCATAGTTTGAACAGCATCAACCTGGGAGACTGATGGCTCAGAAACAAGGAGTCTATCTTTATGAGTAACAGTCTCAAAAAATAATAAAATATGCAGGTACTGTACCTATACATTTTAACATGAACTGTACCTTTAGGGATAATTAAATAAACTGTGCCTTAAATAATAAAACTTAGTAGTCCCCCAAAGGACTATCTGTGTCCTTAAAGCAATCTTACAAAAACCTTATGTACTCTAGCTTTAAGGATAATTAAATAAAGTGTGCCTTTAAACTAAATTTAGTAGTCCCCAAAGGATTATCTGTGTTCCTAAGGTAATCTTTCAAAATATGCAAATCCTAATTTTCAAATTAGGGACAATTTGATACTATGATTTAGATTCCTACCGGTCCCCTCGCCAACTGGACAGCAATTGCAATCCCACAGAGCAGCCTTTGGACAGATTGTCATAACAACCCCTTCTCCATCAAAAGCAGGTCTCCTAACACTGCGCAACAGCTTCGGTCTGTATTGAGAAGCGCACCACATGACAGATAGAGACTCTGCGCTACAGAGAAAGCACGTGCTTCAGTCAGAGGAGAAATCCCGCATCAGCAAAACACCAGGGAGAAGTACCCTCTAAATTAATGAAGACGGTTTCAAAATGGCAATCTGCGACTCCGTGACGCTAAAAGTACAAGCACATAGCTCTCTCTCAATCTGTGCAAGAAAGATACCACAGCCCTACTGAAGAGACTAACGTGGAGTACAGCTAAACTTAGCCTGCTCAGGCTTCAAAAATAAAAAAAATATTGATAGAAGAATCTTGATCAGACACCTAAAACTTCACCTCCTCTTTTGTCCAATTTGGGATGAAGATTGGGTGATTTTTCCACGCTTCTGAGCTTATTTGGGATTGCATAAATATATATAAATATTTTGCCTTGGTTTACACGGTGACATGCAGCTATCTACATTTTATCTTCTTTTTTCCACGCCCACTTTCTCCAGTGATTGGACTGTTTGAATGGGCGTAGCTCACATAGGCTCTGTTAATTAAAAGTGCTACGAGGTGGAGAAATATTCCAAATGATCCAAGAGGCGTTTACTATACATGCAATAGGTCGGCGATGCTGGCTATAGACGAGACCCAGCATTGCCGCCCATATTGGCGATGTTTAGTAAAGGATCCCTTTGAATAGAACTGACTTGTGCCCAACCAGTAATCCTAATACCGCTAAATCAAAGTAACGCACAATCGCAAACTAATACTACACTAATAAAGATCTAAACCACCACATACCCACTGCAAATATCTATCCTATTAACCCCTATACCGCCACATACCCACTGCAAGTACTAAACAATTAACCCCTATAATGCCACATACCCACCACAGGTACTAAACTATTAACCCCTATACCACCACATACCCAGCGCAAGTACTAAACTATTAACCCCTATACCACCACATACCCAATGCAAGTACTAAACTATTAACCCTTATATAACCACATACCCACCACAAGAGGGGTATTATAATTATGTTTTTTGAATTTTTTAAAAGAGCTGAAATAAGGCCCTTTTAAGGGCTATTATGATGTCTTTTAGTGTTAATGTTTAGGGTTTTTTTTGTTTTGGGTGTGTTTTTATTTTATGGGGTATGTAGATCTTTGTTTTCTTTTTGATACTGCAATTTATTATTTTTTGTAAATTCGATTTTTTATTTTAATTTTATTGTAACATAGTTAGTTGTTGTTTTTTTAACTAAGAGGGTTTAGTTTAGAGGGGGTTTAGTTTAGAAAGGGGTTAGTTTATAGGGGGGGGGTAGATATAAGTGTAGTTCTAGTTTGCTTGGGAGGTGGTGGTTTAGGCCTTTTGCTCCTAACCACCCCACATATCTGTATGGAGGTTGATTAGGTGAATATTGTTAGTTAATATTTATTAGGCCTTAGTCTCCTAACTACCCCCCATACCTGTATGGGGGTTGAATAGGACATTATTGATGGTTACCATTTGTTAGGCCTTAATATCCTACCCCCATACCTGTATGGGTGTGGATTAGGTGATTATTGATGGTTAACATTCATTAGGCCTTAATCTCCTATGTCTGTATGGGGGTTGATTAGGATATTAGGTTAGGGCAGTTCAAGGGTTAATAGTGCATTTATCTAAAAATGTTTAAATATTATGCACTCGTATGTATGATGCATATTCTTTTTAACTATTGTATATAAATTAATGTGTTTATGATTATTATTATTATGTGTTTTTGATTATAAACATAAATGTATATTTTAAAATGTATATTCATGTTACAAAAGGCATTAGAGATACAATTGTTTTATTACATAACAGGCATGCACTTATGTGATACTATAATTATAGTGCAACTGTCTTTTATAACATAAATATATATTTTAAAAATATATTTATGTTTAAAATAATAAATGCATCAAGCAAGAATATCTACATTTAAATACTTAAACTAATATGCATTATACATGACAATGCATTTTATTTCAAACATTGTAGATATAATGTAGTCAGAGCTTGAGGGCCCGTGTTTCTTAAGACCGCTGCTCCATAACCCTGTCCGCCTGCTCTGATGAGGTGGACAGGAATCCCCGGAATTCAACCCGATCGAGTATGATCGGGTTGATTGACACTTCCCTGCTGGCGGCCAATTGGCCGCGAGTCTGCAGGGGGAGGCGTTGCACCAGCAGCTCTTGTGAGCTGCTGGTGTAATGCTGAATACAGAGAGTGTATTACTGTCCGCATTCAGCGATGTCTGTCGGACCTAATCCACACTGTCGGATCAGGTCCGACAAACATATGATAAATAGGCCTCAAAGTCTGTAACAAAAAAGAGTGCTTTACCCCTACAATTATGTAGGAAAAATTTTCACTGAATAATACAGGAAAGATTTTTTAACCATTCATACTTTATCTTTATTGGTTTAACTATTCAATCATACATGCTTAAAAACACTTAAACTCTCTAGATGTTAATATTTAGCATAGGTGTGTGAATAATACCTCTGAGAATCATGTATCTAGATGTAAAACATTGCAATTGGTTTGTACAATATCAAGCAATCAGATACAAACAATATCTTTTGTAGCCGGCTATTAATAAATTTAGAAATAACGCTGTAACAAGAGGACCTGTTAATATGTGTGATGTCAGATTATGAGATTTAAGCTATCTAGCTAATACTCTATCTGTAATTATAAAGACCTGGTATGCACAGTTAACTTTAGCACAGCTGCTCAGTGTAATAGATTATGTCTGCTTAAACTCTCTAGATATTAATATTTAGCATAGGTGTGTGAATAATACCTCTGAGAATCATATATCTAGATGTGAAACATTGTAATTAGTTTGCATAATATCAAGCAGTCAGATACAAACAATCACCTAGATTACGAGTCTTGCGTTAGCATTATAAAGCAGCGTTGAGAGGTCCCAATGCTGCTTTTTAACGCCCGCTGGTATTACAAGTCTTGCAGGTACAGGTGTACAGCTCACTTTTTTGGTCAGACTCGAAAATACTGCAAATCCACTTACGTCAATTGCGTATCCTATATTTTCAATGGGACTTGCATAATGCCGGTATTACGAGTCTTTCAAAAAGTGAGCGGTACAGCCTCTCCTGTCAAGACTGATACCGCATTTAAAAGTCAGTAGTTAAGAGTTTTATGGGCTAACGCCGTAGTATAAAACTCTTAACTAAAGTGCTAAAAAGTACACTAACACCCATAAACTACCTATTAACCCCTAAACCGAGGCCCCCCCACATAGCAAACACGGAAAAGTATTTTTAACCCCTAATCTGCCGAACCAGACATCGCCGCCACTATAAAAAATATATTAACCCCTAAACCGCTGCACTCTCGCATTGCAAACACTAGTTAAATTTTATTAACCCCTAATCTGCCGCCACCCAACGTATATACTATATTAAATGTATTAACCCCTAAATCTAAGTCTAACCCTAACTCTAACACCCCCCTAACTTAAATATAATTTAAATAAATCTAAATAAAATAACTATCATTAACTAAATTATTCATATTTAAAACTAAATACTTACCTATAAAATAAACCCTAAGCTAGCTACAATATAACTAATAGTTACATTGTAGCTAGCTTAGGGTTTATTTTTATTTTACAGGCAACTTTGTATTTATTTAAACTAGGTAGAATAGTTATTAGCTACCTAGTTAAAATAAATTCAAATTTACCTGTAAAATAAATCCTAACCTAAGTTACAATTACACCTAACACTACACTATAATTAAATTAATTACCTAAACTAAATACAATTAAATACAATTTAAAATTTTTTATCTAAAGTACGAAAAAAACAAAAACACTAAATTACAGAAAATAATAAAATAATTACAAGATTTTTAAACTAATTACACCTAATCTAATCCCCCTAATAAAATAAAAAAGCCCCCCAAAATAATAAAAAGCCTTACCCTATACTAAATTACAAATAGTCCTTAAAAGGGCCTTTTGCGGGGCATTGCCCCAAAGTAATCAGCTCTATTACCTGTAAAAAAAGTACAATACCCCCCCAACATTAAAACCCACCACCCACATACCCAACCCTATTCTAAAACCCACCCAATACCCCCTTAAAAAAACCTAACACTAACCCCTTGAAGATCACCCTACCTTGAGAAGTCTTCACCCAGCCGGGCCGAAGTTCTCAACGAAGCCGGGCAAAGTGGTCCTCCAGACGGGCAGAAGTCTTCATCCAAGCCGGCCAGAAGAGGTCCTCCAGATGGGCAGAAGTCTTCATCCAGGCAGCATCTTCTATCTTCATCCATCCGGCACGGAGTGGCTCCATCTTCAAGACATCCGACGCGGAGCATCCTCTTCAAACGAAGTCCAGCTGAAGAATGAAGATTCCTTTAAATAACGTCATCCAAGATGGCGTCCCTTGAATTCAGATTGGCTGATAGAATTCTATCAGCCAATCGGAATTAAGGTAGAAAAAATCCTATTGGCTGATGCAATCAGCCAATAGGATTGAGCTTGCATTCTATTGGCTGATCCAATCAGCCAATAGAATGCCAGCTCAATCCTATTGGCTGATTGCATCAGCCAATAGGATTGATCTTAAATCCTATTGGCTGATTGCATCAGCCAATAGGATTTTTTCTACCTTAATTCCGATTGGCTGATAGAATTCTATCAGCCAATCAGAATTCAAGGGACGCCATCTTGGATGATGTCATTTAAAGGAACCTTCATTCTTCAGTTGGACTTCGTTTGAAGAGGATGCTCCGCGTCGGATTTCTTGAAGATGGAGCCGCTCTACGCCGGATGGATGAAGATAGAAGATGCCGTCTGGATGAAGACTTCTGTGTGGGTTGGGTGTGTGGGTGGTGGGTTTTAATGTTGGGGGGGTATTTTTTTTTTACAGGCAATAGAGCTGATTACTTTGGGGGCAATGCCCCGCAAAAGGCCCTTTTAAGGGCTATTTGTAATTTAGTATAGGGTAGGGCTTTTTATTATTTTGTTTTTTTTTTTAATTTTATTAGGGGGATTAGATTAGGTGTAATTAGTTTAAAAAACTTGTAATTATTTTATTATTTTCTGTAATTTAGTGTTTTTGTTTTTTCGTACTTTAGATCATTTTTTTAAATTGTATTTAATTGTATTTAGTTTAGGTAATTAATTTAATTATAGTGTAGTGTTAGGTGTAATTGTAACTTAGGTTAGGATTTATTTTACAGGTAAATTTGAATTCATTTTAACTAGGTAGTTATTAAATAGTTAATAACTATTTAATAACTATTGTACCTAGTTAAAATAAATACAAAGTTGCCTGTAAAATAAATATAAACCCTAAGCTAGCTACAATGTAACTATTATTTATATTGTAGCTATCTTAGGGTTTATTTTATAGGTAAGTATTTAGTTTTAAATAGGATTAATTTAGTTAACTGTAGTTATTTTATTTAGATTTATTTAAATTATATTTGTTAGGGGGTGTTAGGGTTAGGGTTAGACTTAGATTTAGGGGTTATTAACTTTAATATAGTGGCAGCGACGTTGGGGGGGCAGATTAGGGGTTAATAAATATAATGTAGGCCTCGACGATGTTGGGGGCATCAGATTAGGGGTTCATAAGTATAATGTAGGTGGCGGCTGTGTCCGGAGCGGCAGATTAGGGGTTAATAATATAATGTAGGTTGCGGCGATGTCGGGGGTGGCAGATTAGGGGTTAATAAGTTTAAGATTAGGGGTGTTTAGACTCGGGGTTCATGTTAGGGTGTTAGGTGTAGACATAACTTTTATTTCCCCATAGGAATCAATGGGGCTGCGTTAGGAGCTTTACTCTGCTTTATTGCAGGTGTTAGGTTTTTTTTTCAGCCGGCTCTCCCCTATTGATACCTATGGGGAAATTGCGCATGAGCACGTTTTACTAGCTCACTGCTACTATAAGCAGCGCTGGTATTGAGGTTAGATGTGGAGCTAAATTTTGCTCTACGCTCACTTTTTTGCGGCTAACGCCGGGTTTGTAAAAACCTGTAATACCAGCGTTGTCTGTAGGTGAGCGGTGAGGAATAACTGCTCGTTAGCACCGCACAGCATTACCGACAAAACTCGTAATCTAGGCGAATATCTTTTGTAGCCGGCTATTAATAAATTCAGAAATTGCTATCTTTATCTACCTTTCACTATTCCATTTTCTGTCTCTCTCCTCACCTCCATTCTGTTTTGTTTTCTTTCATTATCCTACTAAATAACAAAGATGACTGAAGATGAGTAATGTAGGAAATTTGAGAAAGAAAAACAAACATTTTTTGTTAACATTGTAAGGGGTATTAGCCAATAGCCATTACCATTAGTTTCCTTCAAAAATAACACAGTATTAATGCACCAGATTTAAACTTAATGCTAAAAGAATAGAAAACAACTATTTGAGCAGAGTACACTAGAGACAAAAAGGTAGCAGCTCAATATCCATGCAAAGAGTGATTATAATAATTTATAAACTATAAATGTCAGATAACAGAGCAAGTGGAATGTTATAACATGTGGTCTACACAAGATTCAAATCTAGCAGCTTGTGTAGAACCTTAAAAAAATGTAGGTGAAAGTTTACTAGCCTCTGGTTCAAGTATGCCATAAGTTAATATTGATATAAGCTAAACATAGGGAAACAGCAGTCTAGTCCTCCATTCCTCCATTTACTAGTATACTCCATATATCCCTTACAGATATTTCTTCATATTAGTGAATGTCTACCCTGCGCTTTCAGACAGCTCTTTTATGTATTTTGTTGTAGCTGGACATATTCTTGCAATGTACACTGCAGGCAGAAATCTCTATAACAGATCACTGGAGGTGACATTGTACTCTGAAGATAGGACTCTATAACTGATCAATGGACATGTTAATGTTCTCTGAAAGCAAAGAAGATATCCTTTAAATAGAATGACAAGATCTAGAAAGCATCTGTTAAATACTTTGCAGCATTTACAGTAAAATTTAGAATTCCGTCTTCTGATTGTGTAAATAGTTTTTATTGTAAAACTGCTAGCCCCTGAAATTTTCTATTAAATGGGCAACTTACTCAATTTTTTATTAGTTTAACAAAAAATAGCAAGAGCACTACACTAGTAAAATTGGAACGCTCAGTGTATTATTTTAATATATACAGAAAATATATTTAAATTATTTGCATACAACGTATCCTTTTCCAAGACTGTGTCTGGATACCGTGCAAGAATGTATCCAATTTCTGTATTTGTTAATATAGGGTATATGCATATATACCTTGTGAGCTTGAGTGCTTGTGCATGAAACGACACTAGTTACAAGTATAGTCTATATCATAAGAGATAGAGACTGAAAGAATGCACCTTAGTAGCACTTCAGTTCCTTGTGAAAATATTAATAATGGTATGAAACTTAAACAGCCATTGTGAGCCAAAGGTTTGAAAGAAAATTAAAACATAACTTTTATTAAATCAACATTAAATTAAAACAATTGTGGTCGTGTGTGTGTGTGTACTTTAAAAACACATAGCAACTTTACTGAATATAAAGAAGTGGCACTGAATATCAGGTGGATAGATTACCTCTATTGTAAAATATTCTGGATTATCTAAATAGTAAATATAGGTCTACCCAATGAATAATTAGCTGGTGTTCTGGGGTATTCTACACCGCTATATATTTCAAAATCCTGTCATGCAGACATTCACGTATATAGTTTAATCAGCCGTATTTGAAAAGTAAATAGCAAAGTACTATCAGTAAAGGTCACTTTAGTAACTGGTATACTTGAGTAATTCGCAAGTTGGCCGTTATACCTGTTGTTCTATTACCCTGTAGATAGCTTTTAACGATTGCCACTAGCGGTTTTCAAATAACCCCCAAGTTATTGGTACTAATTTAAACCAAATGCCACTATAATAAAGCGTTACTATTTAAAGTTGACTATGCCATTTAAAAAAGAAAAACAACAGGGTATTGTTAGATACCCATCCCTAACATGTTTCGCCGATAGCGTTTCGGCTTTTTCAAAGGTCCAACACATGTCAGACTCTAAACCAAGTTAAAAATAAAACCCTGTTGCAAAAACTGATTAATTACACAGTATGTATCAAAGATATTCAAGTGACTCCTGATATTCAAAAAATTATATTGTGTATATATACCCATATTATAATCTATTGCAACACAAGGGATAATATATCAAGGTTGAGTTAAAACCGTATTATGAACTTACAACTATCAGGAACTCAGTAATTTACCTGTAGGAGTTAACAATACTTATATAGAGATTTATAGATCCATAAAGTGAAAAAAACAAAATTAGTAAATTAGTACCAATAACTTGGGGGTTATTTGAAAACCGCTAGTGGCAATCGTTAAAAGCTATCTACAGGGTAATAGAACAACAGGTATAACGGCCAACTTGCGAATTACTCAAGTATACCAGTTACTAAAGTGACCTTTACTGATAGTACTTTGCTATTTACTTTTCAAATACGGCTGATTAAACTATATACGTGACTGTCTGCATGACAGGATTTTGAAATATATAGCGGTGTAGAATACCCCAGAACACCAGCTAATTATTCATTGGGTAGACCTATATTTACTATTTAGATAATCCAGAATATTTTACAATAGAGGTAATCTATCCACCTGATATTCAGTGCCACTTCTTTATATTCAGTAAAGTTGCTATGTGTTTTTAAAGTACACACACACACACGACCACAATTGTTTTAATTTAATGTTGATTTAATAAAAGTTATGTTTTAATTTTCTTTCAAACCTTTGGCTCACAATGGCTGTTTAAGTTTCATACCATTATTAATATTTTCACAAGGAACTGAAGTGCTACTAAGGTGCATTCTTTCAGTCTCTATCTCCTATGATATAGACTATACTTGTAATCAATTTTTTATTATATTGAAAGAGAAGCGCTTAAGCATATAAAAATATATATATATATTTTTGGCTGAAAAAGGTCACGTAAAGATCTAATGGTGGCCCTACACTACATTAAGTTATTAATCTATGGGTACCCTTGATCCATAAATTTCAGGAAGAAAAGGCTTCACATTATGTATTGATTTCGTATGGCAGGAAATGCCCTGTCGGCATGTGTGAATATTCATTAATTAAGTGTATGTATTCAACATTCATACTTTGTTAGAGGTAATTTAATTTGTTATCAGAATTGACATAAACGAAAGAACATCCAAAGTCCCAGCCACTGGAAAATGTATTCATTTATTTCTAACATACATATGCATATCAACTTAAGGCAGGGTGATTGCTTTCTAACAGATCAAGCAAACACATAATCTCATAATTATAATTGCTTAAAATGTCATTGTGGGAAGAGAACTAAAATGACAGAGGAACACACCTTTATTGCCACTTACTCAAAAGTGGTATGTTAGTTTAGTTATTTTTTTATTTTTTGATGAGGATATTTATTAAGAGCATATGCTATAATTGGTCGTTGATTTAATGTGAAGGAGCTCAGTAAAGATTCTACGAAGCCCATTAAAACTTTAAAGACCAGATTTTTGTTTTAAAATTGATAATGTTTGTTTGGCTTTCGCTTCCCCTTTTCTAGACTTGAAGAATCCCTATTATACCATAGAACCTAAAGTGAGACAATATAAAGAGAGAGGTCCTCTGATGCAAAAAAAGGACTAAAGAATCAATGTAGGCACAAAGTATAAAATATTTATTGAACATATAACTTAATACAAAATCAGTTCATAAAAATATCAATAAACTATAATAAGCTACATAATAAAACTAAGTGACACACACACATACACACTCACACTAAGGGATAGATTACTAGTGGTGCGCTAACATTAGTGTACATGTGAAATTGACATATCGCAAGCATGTTAATTTGTGCTCATATTACAAGTTGAAAATAAACGCATTCACTCGAGCACAATCAAATTTAACTCGCTGTCATGTTTCTGGCCTTTTTAACAGGATGGAGCCCAATAGCAGGGTTAGCAAGGAACTGGGCAGATTGCATTGCAATAGACTGAAGACTCAACTATATACAACAGTCCTGTTTATTAGGAGAAAATTACACAGGCAAATAGCATGTAATGTCTTAAAATAGTTTATACTGGGAAACAGGTACAAGCAAGAGTTAACAGAAGAAAACTGTTAGGTCTGAGATTGCCAGGGTACCACTTCATAATCTTCATAAAAATAATCAGTATGTTACACTTATCACTGGAATTGAGTATTTCACATTCAAGGCATTGGAGAGCAAGAATCAGACATGCACACACAATGGAATCTAAGTCTGCTCTAATTTATTCTTAGCAGGGCTGGATTATATATTAAAAATCACATACATGTAACGACACAGAGGGTCTTCATACACGCCCCCTATTACAAGTTAGGTAATACAACTTAACAGACATAAAGTCCTTTGTATAAGACTGGAGACATTCATCCTTGAACAACGTGATAACATAGGAATGTAAAAATTCTCTTAGCTACCTGGTTACATTAGTAACAAGATAAGGATTTTACTCCCCGAAGAACAGATGTCATATAACAAAAAACAGAAAACAAACAACGGTTGAATATCAGTGCAACAGTTCATAATTAGTTCATCATGGCTTCTTAGATACAAAATGGTAGCACTATGGTTATATATTCTAACATTCCACCCTTTTATTCTAACAGAATAACATACCATAAAAATTATATAATATTTAAAACAGATAACAGCTATATAAAAGGCACAGAACATTAGTAAATCTCTTAATACCAATGTAAGCCTAATACTATGGTATAACATGAATCTGTGTGAGAATACTGTATAGAAATCCATACACTTATTGCTTTAATAGCCAATAGGCCAATAGGGCACAATTTGTCACTGCATAATAGTATGGTCTCTCCAATACTCTCCATCTACCTCCCAGAATCCCCAAACTACTGATCTATCTACTCCAAGACCCAGCCAAACCCCCATCTACCCCCAAACAACACTGCACCTTTATTTCTCAACCTGCATAGCTAGCACCTCCCAATATTGCCAACAGTTTCTTGCTCTGTACACTCCACACAGTAAAGCATAACATGGGAACAGCATAAGCATCTCTGGGTGGCTGCTTATCACTTTAAGTCTTTTTTTTATTTACATTTTTTTATTAAAGAGAGCTCTTGTTTACATCATATCATACAAAACATTTGACATTATTCAAAGTTACATAGAGTAGATTTGAAGTAGTCATCTTCACGGGTATATATGTCTGGCAACCTAATGGCTAGATTTAGAGTTGGGCGGTAGCCGTCAAAACCAGCGTTAGAGGGTCCTAACGCTGGTTTTGGCCGCCCGCTGGTATTTAGAGTCAGTCAGGAAAGGGTCTAACGCTCACTTTCCAGCCGCAACTTTTCCATACCGCAGATCCCCCTACGCCATTTGCGTATCCTATCTTTTCAATGGGATCTTTCTAACGCTGGTATTTAGAGTCTTGGCTGAAGTGAGCGTTAGAAATCTAACGACAAAACTCCAGCCGCAGAAAAAAGTCAGTAGTTAAGAGCTTTCTGGGCTAACGCCGGTTTATAAAGCTCTTAACTACTGTGCTCTAAAGTACACTAACACCCATAAACTACCTATGTACCCCTAAACCGAGGTCCCCCCACATCGCCGCCACTCTATTAAAATTTTTAACCCCTAATCTGCCGATCCGTACACCGCCGCAACCTACGTTATCCCTATGTACCCTTAATCTGCTGCACCTAATACCGCCTACCCCTATATTATATTTATTAACCCTTAATCTGCCGCCCCCAACGTTGCCTCCACCTACCTACAATAATTAACCCCTAATCTGCCGACCGGATCTCACCTCTACTATAATAAATGTATTAACCCCTAATCCGCCTCACTCCCGCCTCAATAACCCTATAATAAATAGTATTAACCCCTAAACTGCTCTCCCTAACATCGCCGACACCTAACTTCAAGTATTAACCCCTAATCTGCTGACTGGAGTTCACCGCTACTCTACTAAATTTTTTAACCCCTAAAGCTAAGTCTAACCCTAACCCTAACACCCCCTTAAGTTAAATATAATTTTTATCTAACGAAATAAATTAACTCTTATTAAATAAATTATTCCTATTTAAATCTAAATACTTACCTGTAAAATAAACCCTAATATAGCTACAATATAAATTATAATTATATTGTAGCTATTTTAGGATTAATATTTATTTTACAGGCAACTTTGTAATTATTTTAACCAGGTACAATAGCTATTAAATAGTTAATAACTATTTAATAGTTACCTAGTTAAAATAATTACAAAATTACCTGTAAAATAAATCCTAACCTAAGTTACAATTAAACCTAACACTACACTATCAATAAATAAATTAAATAAAATACCCACAATTATCTACAATTAAACCTAACACTACACTAGCAATAAATTAATTAAATACAATACCTACAAATAAATACAATTAAATAAACTAACTAAGTACAAAAAATAAAAAAGAACTGTTACAAAAAATAAAAAAATATTTACAAACATTAGAAAAATATTACAACAATTTTAAACTAATTACACCTACTCTAAGCCCCCTAATAAAATAACAAAGACCCCCAAAATAAAAAATGCCCTACCCTATTCTAAAGTTAAAATAGAAAAGCTCTTTTACCTTACCAGCCCTGAAAAGGGCCCTTTGCGGGGCATGCCCCAAAGAATTCAGCTCTTTTGCCTGTAAAAAAAAACATACAATACCCCCCCCCAACATTACAACCCACCACCCACATACCCCTAATCTAACCCAAACCCCCCTTAAATAAACCTAACACTAAGCCCCTGAAGATCTCCCTACCTTGTCTTCACCACACCGGGTCCCGATCTGTCCAGAAGAGCCTCCGAAATCTTCATCCAAGCCCAAGCGGGGCTGAAGAGTGACGTCCATCCTCCGGCTGAAGTCTTGATCCAACCGGCAAATGAAGAAGTCCATCTTCGGGAAGAAATCTTCATCCTATCTGGGCAGAAGAGGACATCCGGACCGGCAAACATCTTCATCCAAGCCGCATCTTCTATGTTGTTCCATCCGATGACGAGCGGCTGATCTTGAAGTCCTCCGGCGCGGATCCATCCTCTTCGTTCAACGTCCAACTGAAGAATGAAGGTTCCTTTAAGGGACGTCATCCAAGATGGCATCCCTCGAATTCCGATTGGCTGATAGGATTCTATCAGCCAATCAGAATTAAGGTAGGAAAATTCTGATTGGCTGATGGAATCAGCCAATCAGATTCAAGTTCAATCCGATTGGCTGATCCAATCAGCCAATCAGATTGAGCTTGCATTCTATTGGCTGTTCCGATCAGGCAAAAGAGCTGAATTCTTGGGGCATGCCCCGCAAAGGGCCCTTTTCAGGGCTGGTAAGGTAAAAGAGCTTTTCTATTTTAATTTTAGAATAGGGTAGGGCATTTTTATTTTGGGGGTCTTTGTTATTTTATTAGGGGGCTTAGAGTAGGTGTAATTAGTTTAAAATTGTTGTAATATTTTTCTAATGTTTGTAAATACAGGGAGTGCAGAATTATTAGGCAAGTTGTATTTTTGCGGATTAATTTTATTATTGAACAACAACCATGTTCTCAATGAACCCAAAAAACTCATTAATATCAAAGCTGAATAGTTTTGGAAGTAGTTTTTAGTTTGTTTTTAGTTATAGCTATTTTAGGGGATATCTGTGTGTGCAGGTGACTATTACTGTGCATAATTATTAGGCAACTTAACAAAAAACAAATATATACCCATTTCAATTATTTATTTTTACCAGTGAAACCAATATAACATCTCAACATTCACAAATATACATTTCTGACATTCAAAAACAAAACAAAAACAAATCAGTGACCAATATAGCCACCTTTCTTTGCAAGGACACTCAAAAGCCTGCCATCCATGGATTCTGTCAGTGTTTTGATCTGTTCACCATCAACATTGCGTGCAGCAGCAACCACAGCCTCCCAGACACTGTTCAGAGAGGTGTACTGTTTTCCCTCCTTGTAAATCTCACATTTGATGATGGACCACAGGTTCTCAATGGGGTTCAGATCAGGTGAACAAGGAGGCCATGTCATTAGATTTTCTTCTTTTATACCCTTTCTTGCCAGCCACGCTGTGGAGTACTTGGACGCGTGTGATGGAGCATTGTCCTGCATGAAAATCATGTTTTTCTTGAAGGATGCAGACTTCTTCCTGTACCACTGCTTGAAGAAGGTGTCTTCCAGAAACTGGCAGTAGGACTGGGAGTTGAGCTTGACTCCATCCTCAACCCGAAAAGGCCCCACAAGCTCATCTTTGATGATACCAGCCCAAACCAGTACTCCACCTCCACCTTGCTGGTGTCTGAGTCAGACTGGAGCTCTCTGCCCTTTACCAATCCAGCCACGGGCCCATCCATCTGGCCCATCAAGACTCACTCTCATTTCATCAGTCCATAAAACCTTAGAAAAATCAGTCTTGAGATATTTCTTGGCCCAGTCTTGATGTTTCAGCTTGTGTGTCTTGTTCAGTGGTGGTCGTCTTTCAGCCTTTCTTACCTTGGCCATGTCTCTGAGTATTGCACACCTTGTGCTTTTGGGCACTCCAGTGATGTTGCAGCTCTGAAATATGGCCAAACTGGTGGCAAGTGGCATCTTGGCAGCTGCACGCTTGACTTTTCTCAGTTCATGGGCAGTTATTTTGTGCCTTGGTTTTTCCACACGCTTCTTGCGACCCTGTTGACTATTTTGAATGAAACGATTGATTGTTCGATGATCAAGCTTCAGAAGCTTTGCAATTTTAAGAGTGCTGCATCCCTCTGCAAGATATCTCACAATATTTTACTTTTCTGAGCCAGTCAAGTCCTTCTTTTGACCCATTTTGCCAAAGGAAAGGAAGTTGCCTAATAATTATGCACATCTGATATAGGGTGTTGATGTCATTAGACCACACCCCTTCTCATTACAGAGATGCACATCACCTAATATGCTTAATTGGTAGTAGGCTTTCGAGCCTATACAGCTTGGAGTAAGACAACATGCATAAAGAGGATGATGTGGTCAAAATACTCATTTGCCTAATAATTCTGCACTCCCTGTATTTTTTATTTTTTGTAACTTAGTTCTTTTTTATTTTTTTGTACTTTAGTTAGTTTATTTAACTGTATTTATTTGTAGGTATTGTATTTAATTAATTTATTGATAGTGTAGTATTAGGTTTAATTGTAGATAATTGTAGGTATTTTATTTAATTTATTTATTGATAGTGTAGTGTTAGGTTTAACTGTAACTTAGGTTAGGATTTATTTTACAGGTAATTTTGTAATTATTTTAACTAGGTAGCTATTAAATAGTTATTAACTATATAATAGCTATTGTACCTGGTTAAAATAATTACAAAGTTGCCTGTAAAATAAATATTAATCCTAAAATAGCTACAATATAATTATAATTTATATTGTAGCTATATTAGGATTTATTTTACAGGTAAGTATTTAGCTTTAAGTAGGAATAATTTATTTAATAAGAGTTAATTTATTTCGTTAGAATAAAATTATATTTAACTTAGGGGGGTGTTAGTGTTAGGGTTAGACTTAGCTTTAGGGGTTAATACATTTATTAGAGTAGCGGCGAGCTCCGGTCGGCATATTAGGGGTTAATAAGTGTAGGTAGATGGAGGCGACGTTGGGGGCGGCAGATTAGGGGTTAATAAATATAATATAGGGGTCGGCGGTGTTAGGGGCAGCAGATTAGGGGTACATAGGGATAATGTAGGTTACGGCGGTGTACGGAGCGGCAAATTAGGGGTTAATAATAATATGCAGGGGTCAGCGATAGCGGGGGCGGCAGATTAGGGGTTAATAAGTGTAAGGCTAGGGGTGTTTAGACTCTTGGTTCATGTTAGGGTGTTAGGTGCAAACATAGCAAACAATGGGGCTGCGTTAGGAGCTGAACGCTGCTTTTTTGCAGGTGTTTGTTTTTTTTTCAGCTCAAACGACCCCATTGTTTTCTATGGGGGAATCGTACACGAGCACGTTTTTGAAGCTGGCCGTGTCCGTAAGCACCGCTGGTATCGAGAGTTGAAGTGGCGGTAAATATGCTCTACGCTCCCTTTTTTGGAGCCTAATGCAGCCATTCTGTGAACTCTAAATACCAGCGGTATTTAAAAGGTGCGGGAGAAAAAAAGCACGCGTATCTAACGCACCCCTTTGGCCGCAGAACTCTAAATCTAGCTGTATGAAAATAAGGCATCTTATAATACAATAGACCCATGTGAATGACAGTTGCACATGTCAAAATTCTCTCAATTTTTATACGAATACAAATAGCTCTATTAAACAATAAAACATCAAACATCAAACAATGCTTTCCACGAGACAAGATAGATTCTTGTGAGATAAATACATTCAAAATTTAAAGGATTAGGTGCATGAGATGGGGTAATGGTTTTCTATTCTGAGTGAAGGATATAATTATTTGCTATTCACTATTTATAACTAACAGTATTGGTCTTTCCTGGCGAAAGGTCCGGGTTGAGGCTAGTTTAGTATAAAGATTCCCAGTAAAATTTTGCCTCTAGAAATAGGAGAAGTTTATTCCATTTATAAAAGCCATACTGTTCTAATGGGATGGTTTCATTCATTTGTTCCTTCCACAAATGGTATGTGCATATGAATATAGACTTCCAGTGTTGCGCTATCAAGAGTCTTGCATTATTTAGGCACATCTGCGTGAGAGGGGAACATATTCTGCATCTTCAGTTAGTGCTTTTATTCAGTAACGCAATTTCAGGTGTTAAAGTGAAGTCCTGTCCAAGGAATATTTTCAGTGTGTGTTCTATTGCTTTCCAAAAACCTGAGAGTTTGGGACACTTCCACCACATGTGTAACATGGTGGCCGTGTCTTTACATCCTCTCCAACACAGTGGGGAGGAGTCGGGGTAGATTTTATGGAGCCTATTAGGCGTTAGGTACCAGCGGAGAAGGACTTTAAAGTTTAGCTCTAGTAAGTGAGCAGATGTAGAGGATCTACAGTGTTTCAATATATGTTGGTCCAGTTAGTTTCGTCTAGTTGTGTACCTATCTCCCATTGCCATTGTATTGTGTAAAGAGGGAGTGGGATTTGGCTTGCTGTATCTAATATCCTTTTGGGTATCGAAAGGGATCCCCTGGGTATTGTAGCCGAAAGACACAAATGTTTGAAGGGTGTTGGGGTTCTAGTGAGATTTCGCTTAAGGTGATTGTGTTGTATAAAGTGGTTTAATTGTGAATGTTTGAGCCATGCCCCATTTGATACATTGTTGAGGTCCATTCGTGATTTTAGCTTTCCTTGCTCTAAAGTTTCAATGATCGGGGCTGTGTAGGGGATATCCCATGTTACAACTGTTTTCTCCGTTGATTCATATCCTCCCATAAACTCCATATTTTGAGATATTGGGGTCAGTGGGGAGTATGGGGCGGACATTTTTGGTGTATTCAAAACCAAGTGATCCCAGTTACCAAATATGTGTCTATATAGTTGTGACTTATAACAAAATGTGGGCCGTATGTTTATAGGCATCCAACATAAAGCGCCAGGGCTTGTGGTTTTTAAAATCTATGAGTCGAGGGAAATCCAAGCCTTATCTTCTTTTTTATTGTGCCAATCTAATATCTGTTGTAATATTATAGCTTTATAGTAGGATTCCAGATTAGGGACTCCCAATCCACCCCCCGTATGTGGTCTATACATAGTTGCTGCGTTTATGTGAGGGCAAGTTTTACCCCATATAAATGTGTTGATAAGTTTTTGCAATTGCAGGAGGTAGGATTTAGGGAGCAAAATTGGTATAGTTTGGAGTATATAAAGTATTCTGGGGAGTATAGTCATCCTGATGGATTGCATTCTACCCCACCAACAGAGAGGTCTACCTTAACATGAGAGCAAAGCATGCTGGGTGGCGTTGAGTAGGGACTTATAGTTATTATCATAGTGTTGTGATATCTGAGGGGTTAATTGTATGCCTAAGTATTTTAGTTTACCAGAATGTGCTTTGTATGGGCAAATTAGCTGGAGACGTTTAAATTCGTTCCCTGGCTGAGTTATATTAAGGACCTCGGATTTTTGTTTATGTATTGAAAAATTAGATAGGTTACCGAAGTTATCAAATTCTTCTAATAGGGGGGTAGGGAATCAATTGGGGATGAGATTGTTAATAAGACATCATCTGCGAACATCGATATTTTGTATTCGTTTGGTCCTATCTTGAGTCCAGCAATATTCGGGTTATTCCTCATATGGGATGCTAGCGCTTCCATTGTTAATACAAATAATATAGGGGAAAGTGTGCAGCCCTGTCTGGTACTGTTACGTATTGAAAAGCCCTGGGACAAAACTCCATTGACTCTCACCCTTGCTGTAGGTGTGGAGTAGAGATGGAATATTCTTTTAATAATTTTTTCCCCAAGGCCGAAGAAGTGCAACGTTCTCTGCAAGAAAACCCAGTTCAGCCTGTCAAAGGCTTTCTCCGCATCAGTGGAGACCAGGACCATGGGTTCGTTAAACAGCAATAAAGTGTGTGTTCCGGTTAAGAATCCCCCTCGGTATTCTTCTTCAAAAGAATCCTCAAGGCTGGGGAATAAATAGTCCCAATATAAATGGTGTATGGGAAACAGACAGTTAATTTCAAGTAGTGTCCACAGTCTTAGGTATCAGGAAAATTTCCTGCTACGGTTATCCGTGTGTGCCATGGGTTCGTTAGTTGCGTGAACATATTCTATCAGGCACAAAGCTCTGATAGTGTTGTCTCTGGTCTCCATGCGCGGCACAAAGCCCGCTTGGTCAACATGAATTATAAAGGGCATAATGGGATTAAGTCTTCTGGCTATAATTTTTGCAAAAATTGTTATATCACCATTTAGAAGCGATATAGGGCGATAATTGCTCGTTAGCTGGTTTGCCCTGTTTATGGATTACTGAGATGTGGGCTTCCAACTGATGTGGCGAGAAATGTCCTTCCTCATCTAGTGTATTAAACATTTTAGCTAGATGCGATGAAAGTATTTGTCTAAACTGTCTGTAGTAAAGATTAGTAAACCCACCTGGCCCTGGGCTCTTTTGCATGGGTATACTATTGATTGCACTCTTTCACTGGGAGCCAAGCTCTCTCGAGATATTGATCTATCCTGGGGATATCAGTAGACGAGCTAGTCTGGGATGTTATAAAGATCAGTGTAATAGGTGTTGAAAGTGTTTGCTATTTCTCTACAATCAAAAGTGTCTGTATTGTCTATCTTGGTCATTTTGTGAATATAGCTTGTGTAAGTCTGTTTTTTTTAGAGATCTGGCCAATAGAGTCCCCGCTTTATTGCCCCTGGTAAAGTATATTTTTTTAAGGTAATATGCCTTTCTATGCACTTCTTTGTTTAGTAGATTATTTAGGTTTTGTCTTGCTGATAGGAGGTTATTGGCATTTGTGTCACTTGAGGGGTTATTCATGTGAGCAAGCTCAGCCTCACGAAACTGGCTCAATAACTTGTTATATTGTGCCTTATATGTTTTGAGTAATATAGCCTTTTGCTTGAGGAATTCTCCCCTAATTACCACCTTGTGGGCTTCCCATGTTATTATTAGTGGTGAGGTTTGGTCAGTATCGTTGTATTGAAAAAACTTGCGTAATGCCCGCACTATTTTATCAGTTATGTGGGGTTGGAGTAAGAGTGTGTTATCTAATCTCCAAACAATGTCCGAAGAAGGACGGTCTGGCCATTCCAGATCCACAAACACAGAAGAGTGATCTGACCATGGTGTGGGGCTAGTATTCTTGAACAAAACTAAGTTGATCTATACAAGCATAATCTAGTCTAGAGTGAGTTTTGTTGGAATTGGAAAAGAAGGTAAACATTTTTTGGGCCGGATGCTGGATTCTCCACACATTTCAGAGTGTAACAGAACGTAAACACTGTGTGATCAACTTAAGGGAGTTAGGGGTGTGTGAATTTTTCCCTTTGAATGATCCAAAGAGGGATTAAGTACAACATTGAAGTCCCCAGCCAAGACAACTGTACCCTTTGCTATTCCCAATATCTCTTTAGTGATAGTTCTGAAAAATGTTGCCTGTCCTGTGTTAGGGGCGTATATATTTACAAGCATGATGGGTCTATGGAAGAGATCTCCAACCAGTATCAGGTAGCAGCCATCTTTGTTGGTATGCTTGGAGTGCAAATTAAAGGGCAGGAAGTTATGGAATAATATGCCCACTCCATTTCTTTTCCTAAATGCATGTGAATTAAAATAACCTAGCGGGTAGTGTTAAGTGGTAAACTTTGGTTCAGACTGTTGCAGGAAATGGGTTTCCTGCAAAAAAAATGATTTCACATTTCTGTTTGTGGAACCAGTTGAGGGCTACTGATCTTTTTGTGGGTGAATTTAAGCCTTTAACATTTTGAGTTGTAATTTTGAATTTACAATTGGCCATGACTAAATAAGTGGTTTAAAGAGTCTGCTCAGGGGATTCAGAGGAGCCATTATTATAAAGGGGTATGGCATGCACCAAACACAGCAGGCCTTTATAGGTGCAATAGTGAGGTAGGTGTGGTGCATAGGTGAGAAGGCAGAGTACAGTGTGAAATAGGTTGGAACCAAATAGGACAACATAGGTTTGCATGAGAAACCCCACTGGGAGCGATAGTGTACAAGAAACCTTTTGAATGTAATCAAAGAACAAGAAATTAACAGATAACAATATAACATAACAAAAATTCCAGTAACATTGCATATAACAATATACAGTATATCCTTTCTAGGGGGGGAAAGTACTTCCTAGTTTACTACTAATAGTAAACTAAACAGTAAAGGGAACTTCCCTCGGTTCTATTATTATTATTATTATTATTATCGGTTATTTGTAGAGCGCCAACAAATTCTGCAGCGCTGTAAACAGAGGGTAGTACAACAAAACAATTAAAGGGATCAGATGGGTAGAGGGCCCTGCCAAGAGTTGCACTGTTGTAATTAGCTCTTAAGAAGGTGATCTACAAACAGCTGGACTTAAGGGGGTTCAGGGGATAGCAATGGAGGAGTGGAACTGGTATAAAGTAAGGTTAGCATAGGTTGTATGCATCCCTGAACAGTAGAGTCTTTAGGGAGCACTTGAAGCTTTCAAAACTAGGGGAGAGTCTTGTGGGGTGGGGCAGAGATTTCCACAAGATGAGAGCCAGTCTGGAGAAGTCCTGTAAATGGGAGTGCGATGAGGTAACCAGAGAGGAGAAGAGTAGGAGGTCATGAGCAGAGCGAAGGGGACAGGAGGGAGAGTATCTGGAGACAAGGTCTGAGATATAGGGGGGAGCAGTGCAGTTGAGGGCTTTGTATGTCAGAGTGAGAAGTTTGTGTTTGATCCTAGAGGCAAGAGGAAGCCAGTGAAGGTATTGGCAGAGAGGAGCAGCAGATGAAGAGTGACGTGTAATATTCATTATGGATTGTAAGGGAGCTAGGCAGCAGGTGGGGAGACCAGAGAGGACAGAGTTGCAGTAATCAAGACGGGAAAGAATGAGAGAGTGGATTAAAATCTTAGTTGTGTCTTGTGTAAGGAAGTGTCTAATTTTGGAGATGTTTTTAAAGTGGAAGCGGCAGGCTTTAGCCAAGGACTGAATGTGAAGAGTGAAGGAAAGATCTGAGTCAAGTGTGACCCCAAGACATTGGGCATGCGGGGTAGGGGTAATGATGGAGTTGTTGACAGTTATAGACATATTGGGGATAAAGATTTTAGAAGAAGGGGGAAAATGAGGAGCTCAGTTTTGGAGAGATTTAGCTTGAGGTAGTGAGAGGACATCCAGGAAGAGATGTGAGAAAGACAGTTAGTGACACGGGTTAGCAAGGTAGGAGATGGGTCTGGTGCAGAGAAGTAGATTTGGGTGTCATCGGCATACAAATAATATTGGAAACCTTGGGACTTAATTAGGGAACCTAGTGATGACGTGTAGATTGAGAAGAGAAGGGGACCGAGGACAGAGCCTTGCGGTACTCCGACAGAAAGTGGTGACGGGGCAGAGGAGGCCCCAGAGAAGGCTACACTGAAGGTACGGTTTGACAGGTAGGAAGAGAGCCACGAAAGGGCTGTATCACAGATGCCGAAGAATTGGAGGGTTTGGAGCAAAAGAGGGTTTGTCGACAGTATCAAAGGCTGCGGACAGATCAAGGAGGATAAGCAGAAAGAAGTGGCCTTTTGATTTTGCTGTAAGTAGGTTGTTGGTGACCTTAACAATAGCTGTCTCTGTGGAGTGATAGGGACGAAATCCAGATTGCAGCAGGTCAAGAATGGAGTTTAACGTAAGGAAATGGGATAGGCGTGCATATACTAGTTTTTCGAGAAGCTTTGAAGCAAGAGGGAGGAGGGAAATAGGGCGGTAGTTGGATGGGAAGGTAGGATCAAGGGAAGGTTTTTTGAGGATAGGTGTGACCAGTGCATGTTTCATTGATGAGGGAAATGTACCAGTGCTGAGGGAGAGGTTGAAAATGTGTGTTAGTATAGGGGTAAGGGTAGCAGAGAGGGAGGGGAGTAGCTGTGAGGGGATAGGGTCAAGGGCACAGGTAGTGAGGTGAGAGCACAGTATATGTGCCGAAACTTCTTCCTCAGTAACAGGGGAGAATGAACTAAGTTTCAGGTTATGAGGGTTGTGGTTGAGTGAAAGCATTTGAGGGGGGAGAGAATGGAATTATGTTGAGAACTGATTTCATGTCTGATGGAGTCAATTTTGTTAAAGAAGTGACTGGCAAAGTCTTGAGCTGACAGAGAAGTTGTATTAGGAATTGGGGGAGGGCGGAGGAAAGTATTGAAAGTGGAGAACAGACGTTTTGAAAGATTAGAGATAAGAGTAGAGAAGTAGTGTTGCTTGTGGAGATTAAGGGCAGAATAGTAGGAGTTCAACATGAATTTGTAATGAAGAAAATCAGCTGAACTCCGTGATTTTCTCCAATGCCGTTCAGCAGTACGGGAACATCTGCGTAGGTACTGTGTCAGAGGAGTATGCCAGGGCTGGGGATGAGTGTGTGATTTCTAAGCAATGGTAAGAGGGGCGAGATTGTCAAGGACGGATATAAGGGTGGAACTATAGTGGCAGATAGATTGTTCAGGGCAGGAAAAGGAGGAGAAGGATGAGAGGAGTGGTTTAAGGGAATTAGCAAGTTGTTGCTGATCTAAAGACATAATGCTTCTGTGAAGTTTGGTGTGAGGAGTAGAAGGAGGGAGAGTTGTAGGAAGGGATGATATGTTGCAAGTAAGGAGATGGTGGTCAGAAAGAGGAAAAGGGGAGTTTGAGAAGTTTGAGAGAGTGCATCGATAGCTAAAGATCAGGTCAAGAGAGTGACCGTCTTTGTGAGTGGGAGAATCAGTCCATTGTGACAGACTGAAAGAGGAAGTGAGTTGCAGAAGTTGTTTAGCAGATGAGGCAGTGGGATTGTTAAGAGGGATGTTGAAGTCGCCAAGAATGAGGGCAGGGGTGTCTGAGGAAAGGAAACAGGGTAGCCAGGCAGCCAAGTGATCTAGAAATTGAGTTGAGGAGCCAGGGGGTCGGTATATAACTGCAACACGTACAGAGAGAGGGGAGAATAAGCGAATAATGAGGGTTTCGAATGAGGGAAAAGTGAGGGAAGAGATAGGATGTATTTGTTGAAAGGTGCAACGAGAGGAAAGTAAAATTATCCCGTTATCTTTTCTGAGTTAATCTAAGACATTTTTATTTTTATTAAGGTCCTAAAAAATACTGTGTGAGCTGGCGCTCTAGTCCTAGGATTAATCGAGTCCAAATAAGGGTAAACAATGACAGTTAAGCATGCTACATACTCACATCCTCCAATCAGTCTCAACTGATGGGTGTGTCAGATAGTGTAGACCTCTTAGCCTACTAAACAGACGTGTGCTTTAGAGTCTATCCTTACTTACAAGGAAGAGGAGAGAGTCATGTTGGATCATTTAAAGTAGCTGTTGAGCAGGAGGCCAAACTGGATCTCTTTCTATTCACTTTCATCAAGCTTGATAGGTGTGGCTTTGGGTTGCCGGGCCTTGTCAAATCTCCATTATCTGTTGGCTGGTTTAGTGAGGGAGGTTTCAGTTGTGATATATTGAATTGCTTGCAGAATTGCGGCACTCATGATTCTCTCTTTATCTGCGTAGGTCTGGAACTTAAGTATGATGTCCCTGAGGGGCTTGTAATCCGGTGGTTTCGGCCTAAGTGTTCTGTGAGCCCGCTCCAAAGGAAGGTTAGGGGTGTCAGCATCATGAAGAAGTGATTGAAAGAGGCCTTGTAAGTGCTGTGGTATTAAGTTTCCCATTATCTTTTCGGATATTTCTCTTATTCTAATATTGCTACGGCGACCTCTATTGTCAAGATCTTCAATATCTGATTGCATTTGGTTAGCATGGAGTCGTGTAAGGTTGCAGCATGGTTTTGCAGGTTGCTGTCATTGTTAATTTGCTGAATGTTTTCCTCCAAGAATGCGACCCTGTCTCCCAGGTCAGAGAGGTATTTTTTCACCTCTGCCAGGCCTTTTTTTTATCATCTTTCCCACAGCTGTTAAGAAAGAAGAGAAGTCTGCTTTGGTGGGTACATTTTCAATGTCGGCTTTAGTGAGTGGTTCCTGGTCTTGTTGCGCTGGCATGCTGGCCTCTGAGTCTAAGGCCTCCATATCTTGTTCTTGTGTGATTGTGAGGTCCACGCCAGGTGTTTCAAGCACTTTGAAGAAGTTTTTCAGCTTTGAATTAGATATAGATGATCCTTTAGATGATTTGTCCTTCCTAGGTGTTCTTCTAGATGACATTATTTCAAATAGATATTTTATGTTGTTCAGAGCAGCCTGTGCGATTTTCTGAGAAATATCAGAGAGGTATAATAGAGAGCGTGGTCCAAAGTTAGGAGTTCTACTTGCAGCCAGACAAGAATTAACCCCCTTCTGGCGTAAAATATAATTATTAGAGACTTTAAGAGTGTAAAAGTTCCACTTGCAGAAAGTTTGCAAAAATTGTGTTTAGATTCTCCTTTACTCTGTGTTGCTATAGCGCTGGCATAAAGCTTACCACACTATAGAGTATTATTTCTACGACTCACATCCTGAGGTGTTGTATAAAGCCTTTCTATAACGATTGTATGCCAAAATATTTTAAAATACAATAGCTGACAGGCCAATGCAGGGTACTATAAGATTTACAACCTTTGCCATTAAAGAGAAAAAGGCTTTATTTTAGGTGTCGGTTATTTTAAGTGTCGGTTTGTGTTTCCACTTATAACTGACCTGGCTGATGTCTGTTACTGCATTGATGCACTATAGTGTGCGCTGTCAGTAGGAGCAGTAACTGCGTAGGCACGCTGAAGAAGAGGCCTAAGTCACATGACCGATGGTCGATCCGACAGGCTGGGTGACGGTTTAGAGCTTTCGTTACATGGAGCCATCAGAGGAGCTTATGTGCCTGTTTCAAGGGCATCAGCGTATCGAGTGCAGCTTTGTTTGAAAGCCTGCTTATTGTGAACTCTGTGCAGGTAGTAGGACCGTCGGGATCCATTTGGGAACTACACTACATAACGGAGCACTAGGTAATTGTGGCCATAGTTGGTGGTGGCCGGCTCCGCCCCCCTTAAGAACAGTCTTTGTCCTCTTAGCGTTCCACCTCCTTCAGACACTCTGCTTCAATACCATAGTCCATTGCAGTAGGGGTGCCTTGCACATAAAAAAGTGTCCATCTGCAGGTACATAGTGGAAGTATGATGGTTTGTTCATGGGGTAGACAAGGGAAATATGTGGATCCCATAGCAACAGATACTGGAGTCAGAAGGAGTCTAAGAAGAAAACAAAACAGCACAAGATGAGCACGCACTCTGATGCAATCACAATTATACACAACATAATGTTTCTCTTTTCTAAGCATCACAATTTATTTTAATACATTAATTTAACATATGTCATCTAAATCTAGGGAGAAAAAAAACATTGTGGGCATATAATACAAATTACATTTATTGCATTTCTAAAGAGAATAACTCTCAGCTACTCTATATAATTTAAATGATACCTTAAACATGATGAACACTAAGCAAGTAAAAACTACTAGACTTCAACGTGAAGCTATATAACTATGTTAGTTAACTTGTGCTAAGGCTTGCAAAAGCAATGCAAAATAAAACAGTCAATAAAAACATTTTCTTTAAAATTAATTTCTTCACACTTTCTCTTTGAACTACTAAAAATAACCTAGTGTTACTTTATTCTGTAATGTTCATAATTCTACAACTATGATCTTAATAGAATCAGCTATCTCCTCTGATCTAGACATTAATTTACTAATTATTTTTATGCAACCTAAATTCTCTTGCACTCCTGTATGAGTAAAGAATACAACCATAACATTGTTAAAACTACAAAATATCTTTAAAGGTAAACACATCTTTATGGTAAGATAATTCCCTTCACTGTCAAACAACCTGGAATTTCAAATCCAAATAGCAAATACCATACCCGTTAAATAAAAGAAAATACATATGCTTTATAAAAGATATGGTAAGTAGAAAATATACCATCAGTATCAGTATAACTATACCACTCCCAAAACTCATATCTCTTCTCTTAATAATTGTTACAAATATGTAGCTGAGGCATGTCCTTAATCTTATGTTTTAAGTATACACTAAGTTTGATTTATACACTACGGAATGATTGCAATAGGCAATTCCTACACAAAAACGTATTTATTCTTATACCTTTCTCCATTGCAAAACACATCAATGTTTAAAGTCACACCCCTATCTGAAAGATTACTTTGTTTATATGCATAAACTACAGTGTGTACTAATACAAATAAAGCATACTTTTCAGCAGACAAAGCTATATGACTTCTTATAACCAATATGATTCATAAAAATAACACAATTAAAAGAGAATACAAAACAAGCAATATAAGTAAATAAGTTGAAACAATACTCCGCTAATTTCGCTGGGGATAACATAACTCCAACAATCAAGGCACAGTCAAGAAAAGGATAGTCTTTATGTTCTGAAGACACACATCATAAAAAACAGTTATACGTTGCCCAGAGTCCAGTTCTGGGGTTTGGTACCATCTCACAATGCAAAGAATGGGCTCAAAAATATTGTTCAGCAACTTTACTACAGTATGGGGGTTTAACAAACTTGACAAAGTCTTTCACCTAGATTACGAGTTTTGCGTTAACAGGGGTGCGGTGCTAACGAGCAGTTTATGCTCACCACTCACTTGCAGACAACGCTGGTATTACGGGTTTTTAGAAACCCGGCGTTAACCGCAAAAAAGTGAGCGAAGAGCAAAATTTAGCTCCACATCTCACCTCAATACCAGCGCTGCCTACGGTAGCGGTGAGCAGGTAAATCGTGCTTGTGCATGATTTCCCCATAGGAATCAATGGGGGAGAGCCGGCTGAAAAAAAAAAACTAACACCTGCAAAAAAGCAGCGTAAAGCTCCTAACGCAGCCCCATTGATTCCTATGGGGAAATAAAAGTTATGTCTACACCTAACACCCTAACATAAACCCCGAGTCTAAACACCCCTAATCTTACACTTATTAACCCCTAATCTGCCGCTTCCGATATCATTGACACCTGCATTATATTATTAACCCCTAATCTGCCGCTCCGGACACCGCCGACACCTACATTATACTTATGAACCCCTAATCTGCTGCCCCCAACATCGCCGAACCCTACATTATATTTATCAACCCCTAATCTGCCGCCCCCAATGTCTCCGCAACCTAACTTTATTTATTAACCGCTAATCTGCCACCCCCAACGTCGCCACCACAATAATAAAGTTATTAACCCCTAAATCTAAGTCTAACCCTAACCCCCCTAACTTAAATTTAATTGAAATAAATCTAAATAAAATTAATACAATTCACTAAATTATTCCTATTTAAAACTAAATACTTACCTATAAAATAAACCCTAAGATAGCTGCAATATAACTAATAGTTACATTGTAGCTAGCTTAGGTTTTTTTTTTATTTTACAGGCAACTTTGTATTTATTTTAACTAGGTACAATAGTTATTAAATAGTTATTAACTATTTCATAACTTCCTAGTTAAAATAAAGACAAATTTACCAGTAAACCCCCCCCGAAACTAAGTTACAATTACACCTAACACTACACTATAATTAATTAAATTACCTAAATTAAATACAATTAATTACAATTTTAAAAAAAATATCTAAAGTACAAAAAAAAACCCATTAAATTACAGAAAATAATAAAATAATTACAAGAATTTTAAACTAATTACACCTACTCTAATCCCCCTAAAAAAATAAAAAAGCCCCCCAAAATAATAAAAAGCCCTACTCTACACTAAATTACAAATAGCCCCAAAGTAATCAGCTCTTTTACCTGTAAAAAAAAAGTACAATCCCCCCCCAAACATTAAAACCCACCACCCACACAACCAACCCTACCCTAGAACACACCCAATCCTGCCTTAAAAAAACCTAACACTAACCCCTTGAAGATCACCCTACCGTGAGACGTCTTCACCCAACCGGGCAGAAGTGGTCCTCCAGAGGGGCAGAAGTCTTCATTCAACCGGGCAGAAGTGGTCCTCCAGACGGGTAGAAGTCTTCTTCCAACCGGGCAGAAGAGGTCCTCCAGACGGGTCTTCATCCAGACGGCATCTTCTATCTTCATCCACCCGGGCGCGGAGCGGGTCAATCTTCAAGCCAATAGCATTGAGCTTGCATTCTATTGGCTGATTGGAACAGCCAATAGAATGCCAGCTCAATCCTATTGGCTGATTGGATCAGCCAATAGGATTGAAGTTCAATCTGATTGGCTGATTAAATCACTGCAAAAAGTGTGTGGTGATACTGTGTCAGACTCAGTAATGCTACCCCTGAATTTGATCTCTCCCAAAATCAGATGTGTGAAGGAATAAACCAAGTGGGGGGAGGGGAGCGCTCAGAAATGAGCTGTGAGTAGGACTTATAAAAGTGATGGTGTGAGCCAATCTTTGATTGTATGAGTTAAAAATAGGACTATCTGTAACATACTCTGTTCCTTTAACAGCCGTTCCTCCTAGCCTCCTTTTCACTCACCTTCCCCCTTATAAGGCACACCCACATAACCTTCATTGCTTGGTATTGAAGGTAATTCTGCTCTGTCAAGCCTCTCTGAATCTAAGCAGAATCTTGTTTAAGCATATCCAGTATCTTCACGAAGACGCTGCTCCGCTCTCACTTCCAGCTGATCGGCGGTGACGTCACCTCAGCTGCTGCCTGACACTTCCGTGTACGCCAGATACACGCTACCTGCCACAGATCTATCAGCTGCTTTGTCAAGGTACCATCCAAACTTGCCTTATTAATCTTACCTGTCATGAACACTTGCACTCATATCCTTTGCCAACGCTTGGTAAGGTTTAGAATTAAAAATTCAGACAATCTTATAATTTTTCATTTTTTATGCGCAATGTATTTTTTCTCTTGCTAGCAATCTTGAGAGTCATATTCATTCTTACTGTTCTAATATGTTCATGTGTGGACAACATTAGCAACAAGACAATGTTAATGTGTTTGCATAGAACTATAATATATTTTCCCAACATTCAAGCAGTATAGCGTTAAGTCTGCCTCTAGACTGCTAGAAATTGGAAACACACCTATTTTTAATTGCTAGCAACCTAGTTGCTAATCAATGAGCAGAAAAGTAACATCTTTATTTTTGTGGAATTATTACAGAATACCAAGCCTGAAAAAAATTAAGGGGTATAATGGATCCTGTGGAACTCTCTAATTATGTTGCCACACTTGGACAAAAGGTGGATCAGCTGAATCTGGGCTTAAGAGAACTACAGGTGGAAAACCAAACTTTAAGGAACATAATTAAAGAAGGGATTAGTTCCAATCCACCTCACAGTGACTCACACCCAGAACCACCTGTATGCCCCCCAGATAAGTTTAGCGGTTATAGGAAACATTTTAGGCAGTTTATTAATGCCTGTACTTTATTTATCACCCTAAAACCAAAAACCTTCCCCACAGATAAAATTAAAGTTTTAACTATAATATCCTATTTGAGGGGAGAACCCAGAGCATGGGCAGATTCACTATATGAACAAAACAATCCTATATTAAATTCATTAGATAACTTCATCACTGCCCTGTCATCTCTTTATGAAGACCCCCACAGGCAACACACAGCAGAAAAAAAACTCAGAAATTTAAAACAAAACAAAAAACCTGTTGAGGATTACATATCTGAGTTCAAGATCTGGCAAATGGATTCAGGTTGGAATCAAGTCTCACTTAGGAGCCAATTTAGGCTAGGCTTATCAGAAGCCATTAAAGATGAATTTGCCAGACTTGACCTGCCAGATGAACTAGATGCTCTAATGCAGCTTAGTATCAAAATTGATCATAGAATAAGAGAAAGAAAACAGGAGAAGTATTCCCATGACACAAATACCAGATACTCAGATATGAAAACAACATCACAGCATGTAAAAGTCACAGATGAACCCATGGATATAGCATTTATCAGGGGACCATTGACCTCCGAAGAAAAAAACAGACGTAAAGCAAATCACCTTTGCATGTACTGTGCCTCCAATGAACATGAGGTTTCCGCTTGTCCACTACTTAAAAGAACAAAGAGGGGTAAGATAAAAAACATTGAGGTTACCATATCACTATCTAACTCACAAGTAACCAACTGTTTAATTCCCATTTCTCTGCAGTGGGACCACCACCGCCACCGCTGTGAAGCTGTGATCGATTCTGGGGCATACTCCTCTTATATTGATTTAGCACTTGTAAAATTAAATAAAATTCCACTGATTAAAAAAATTAAACCTGTCATGGTGCGTCTTATTGATGGACAACAATTGGTCTCCAGTCCCATCACACACCAAACAGTACCACTGTTAATGACAACACACAATCAACATCATGAATACATCACATTTGATGTGCTTCCCTCACCCATTTTCTCTATTGTCTTGGGTTTGCAATGGTTAAGGGTACATCAACCAACTATTTGTTGGGTAGAAAACAAGGTAAACTTTACATCTACCTATTGTAAAACCACCTGTTTTCCACATACTTCACTCTTAGCAGTAACAGAATCTAAGATACCCCCAGAATACTTAGATTTTGAACAGGTTTTTAGTAAAAAGGAGGCAGAAAGCCTACCTCCGCACAGACCTTACGATTGTCCGATAGGTTTAATACCCGGGTCTGATATTCCTTACGGCCACATATTCCCACTATCTGAAGCTGAACTAGTAGATCTTAAAAAATACATTAATGAGAACCTTCAAAAAGGGTTTATAAGACCCTCCACCTCACCTGCAGGAGCAGGGATATTTTTTGTAAGAAACAAGGATCAAACCCTACGCCCCATCGTGGATTACAGGGAGTTGAACAAGAGAACCATAAAAAATAGGTATCCCCTCCCCCTCATCCCAGAGCTTATTGAAAGGTTAAAAGGCGCTACCATCTTTACTAAACTGGACTTGAGGGGAGCATACAATCTCATACGCATAAGACCTGGTGATGAATGGCTCAACGCGTTCAGAACCCGCTATGGATTGTATGAATATACGGTCATGCCGTTTGGGCTATGTAATTCCCCCGCAACCTTTCAAAGGTTCATAAACGACATATTCAGAGATTTACTAGACACTTCAATGGTTATTTATTTGGATGATATTCTTATTTATTCATCTAATATTCAAGAACACATAAAACAAGTCAGAGCCGTCCTCTCCAGGCTACAGGCTCACCACTTATATGTAAAACTGGAAAAATGTATTTTCCACACACAAGATATCACATTTTTGGGATATCACATAACTCCTAATGGCGTGTCCATGGAAACTGACAAAGTCTTATCCATATTGAATTGGCCCATACCTAAAACAAAAAGAGATGTACAGAAATTCCTTGGTTTTTCAATTTTTTATCGAAAATTTATAAATAATTTTGCTAATATTGCTAAACCCCTCACAGAATTAACAAAAAGCAAAAAAACATTTCTCTGGACTAATGAGACTAATCTAGTCTTCCAATTTCTTAAGAAATGTTTTACAACAGCTCCTATACTCATTTATCCAAACCCAGAACTTCCATTTGTATTGGAGGTGGATGCCTCTCATTATGTAATAGGTGCAATCCTCTCCCAGCGACCAACACCACAAGAACCATTACACCCTATTGCTTACTACTCTCGTGTTCTAACTGACTCCGAACTTAACTATCATATAGGAGAAAAAGAGTTATTGGCAATGAAATCTGCTCTAGAACACTGGAGACACCTTCTAGAAAGTACTGAAGTTCCAATACAGATTTATACCGACCACAGGAACCTCCAGTACTTGAAGACCCACCGCACTTTAACTGCCAGACAAGTTAGATGGAGTCTATTTTTCTCGAGATTCCACTATAACATAATCTACAGGCCAGCCTCTAAGAATATCAAAGCTGATATCATTTCCAGACTCCCAGAAAAACCAAATATTTCAAACCAATACGGAACTATAATCCCAGAAAACTGTTTCCAAGAAAACCTAGGCTTGGCCTTTAACGATGACTCTCGTGTCAAGACGGAACAACTAAAGGATTCATCAGTTCCAAAGACATTGCTAACCAAAGGAACTGATGGACTCTTCTACAAATTCGAAAAACTCTATATACCACCTTCCCTCAGGTTGGAAATTCTTAAAAGTATGCATGACTCACAATTAACAGGACACCCTGGAGTTCAAAGGACCATAGAACTCACTAAAAGGTCCTACTGGTGGCCAAACATGATTTCTGAAATTAGAAATTATGTACAGACATGTGAGATTTGTACAACTTGTAAACATGAAAAAAGTAAACCAGTTGGTTACCTACTATCCCTTCCAATTCCTGAAAAGCCTTGGACACATATAGCGGCTGACTTTATTGTTGAACTGCCAAAATCCAACAATAACAACACCATATTGGTTGTTGTAGACCTTTTCTCTAAAATGTCTCATTTTATTCCGTTCCACAAATTGCCCACCTCCATGGAGACTGCAACCCTTTTGTTCAACAATGTAATAAAATTACATGGACTCCCTCTTTCCATAACCACTGACAGAGGTAGCCAATTTACTTCCCGGTTATGGAGTGATCTTTGTGCCTCCCTAGGCATTGAAAGGCGTTTGAGCACGGCTTACCATCCTCAAACGAATGGGCAATCTGAGAGGGCTAACCAGTGGCTAGAAGAATACCTCAGATGTTTCACAACTCAAAATCAAGACAACTGGGCATCTCTACTACCCTTCGCAGAATTTGCACATAATAATGCTTATCATTCTTCAATTAAAACCACTCCATTCTTCGCAAATTATGGATACCACCCGGTTTTTCACGTCAATCCTCAACAAGAAAGTCTTTGTCCAGTGGTGAACGATACAACCAACAGTATTGCAGAAACTTTTTCCATATTAGCAGGGAATATTAAACATGCCCAAGACAGACAAAAAACGTATTACGACCTCAGAAGGAGACCAGCTCCTAATTATATGATTGGTGACCTAGTCTGGTTATCCACTAGAAACCTTCGCCTCTCAACGCCCTCTAGGAAGTTAAACAAGTTCTATATTGGACCTTTTCCGATCAAGGCTGTTATTAATTCCAATGCTGTTACCCTGGATCTACCGGACTCTTATAAGATTCATCCCACCTTTCATGTCAACTTGTTGAAACCATATAAAGAACTGAGGGAAAGTTCAAACTCACTTCCCATTCAACTCCCTGTCTCTCCTGATAATGAGTTTGAAGTGGAAAGTATCCTGGACTCTAGGAAAGTTTCAGGTCGTTTACAGTACCTGGTGCACTGGAAGGGCTACCCTTCGGAAGAAGACTCTTGGGAACCCTCTGTTAATTTGTCAGCTCCTCGACTGGTTTCCCTCTTTCATCGGAGGAATCCACTTCGTCCTCATCCTTGAACCCCGGTGTGGTTCATTTTGAGGGGGCCCTCTGTAACATACTCTGTTCCTTTAACAGCCGTTCCTCCTAGCCTCCTTTTTACTCACCTTCCCCCTTATAAGGCACACCCACATAACCTTCATTGCTTGGTATGGAAGGTAATTCTGCTCTGTCAAGCCTCTCTGAATCTAAGCAGAATCTTGTTTAAGCATATCCAGTATCTTCACGAAGACGCTGCTCCGCTCTCACTTCCAGCTGATCGGCGGTGACGTCACCTCAGCTGCTGCCTGACACTTCTGTGTACGCCAGATACACGCTACCTGCCACAGATCTATCAGCTGCTTTGTCAAGGTACCATCCAAACTTGCCTTATTAATCTTACCTGTCATGAACACTTGCACTCATATCCTTTGCCAACGCTTGGTAAGGTTTATAATTCAAAATTCAGACAATCTTATAATTTTTCATTTTTTATGCGCAATGTATTTTTTCTCTTGCTAGCAATCTTGAGAGTCATATTCATTCTTACTGTTCTAATATGTTCATGTGTGGACAACATTAGCAACAAGACAATGTTAATGTGTTTGCATAGAACTATAATATATTTTCCCAACATTCAAGCAGTATAGAGTTAAGTCTGCCTCTAGACTGCTAGAAATTGGAAACACACCTATTTTTAATTGCTAGCAACCTAGTTGCTAATCAATGAGCAGAAAAGTAACATCTTTATTTTTGTGGAATTATTACACTATCTGTGGTGAATAATTATAAATATATATTAAATATGAAATCACTCTCTGGTTGGTAAGCTTGTTCTCTCAATTTTGTGAGTGCAATTATTAGTCACTCCTGTGGCTAAATCATGTAATAGTTATTTTATAACTATTACATGATTTAGCCACAGGAGTGACTAATAATTGCACTGACTAATAATTGCACTCACAAAATTTAAAGAACAAGCTTACCAACCAGAGAGTGATTTCATATTTAATTTATATTTATAATTATTCACCACAGATAGTCCTATTTTTAACTCATACCAATCAAAGATTGGCTCACACCATCACTTTTATAAGTCCTACTCACAGCTCATTTCTGAGCTCTCCCCTCCCCCCACTTGGCTGATTAAATCAGCCAATCAGATTTTTCCTACCTTAATTCCGATTGGCTGATAGAATCCTATAAGCCAATCGGAATTCTAGGGACGCCATCTTGGATGACGTCATTTAAAGGAACCGTCATTCGTCGAGTAGTCGTCGTGCTGGAAGGATGTTCCGCATCGGATGTCTTCAAGATGGTGCCGCTCCTCGTCGGATGGAAGAAGATGCCGCTTGGATGAAAACTTCTGCCGGTCCGGATGTCCTCTTCTGCCCGGATAGGATGAAGACTTCTGCTGGTCCGGATGTCCTCTTCTGCCCCGATCAGATAAAGACTTCTGCCCGGATCGGATGACCACTTGTGCCCGGCTGGGTGAAGACCGCTCAAGGTAGGGTGATCTTCAATGGGGTAGTGTTAGGTTTTTTAAGGGGGGATTGGGTGGGTTTTAGAGTAAGGTTGGGTGTAGGTGGTGGGCTGTAATGTTGGGGGGGTGTATTTATTTTTTTACAGGTAAAAGAGCTGATTACTTTGGGGCAATGCCCCGCAAAAAGCCCTTTTAAGGGCTATTTGTAATTTAGTATAGGGTAGGGCATTTTATTATTTTGGGTGGCTTTTTTTTTTATTAGGGGGCTTAGATTAGGTGTAATTAGTTTAAACGTCTTGTAATTTTTTTTATTTTCTGTAATTTAGTGGGGAGGGGGTTGTACTATAGTTAATTTTATTTAATTGTATTTAATTTAAGCTAATTGTAGTTAATTTATTTAATTCATTTAATGATAGTGTAGTGTTAGGTGTAATTGTAACTTAGGTTAGGGTTTATTTTACAGGTAAATTTGTAATTATTATTTTTTATTCTTTTTAAATAATTTTTATTGATTTTCCAACATTATATCAAATAAAACAAAACATAAAACATAAACATAAAAAGAGTCATGTACATAACATTTTTCATCTGTAAATTCAGCTGTCAGCAGACATCATTTATCATTTGTCTTATATCATTAATCCTTTGTCAATTATCACTTATATTACCAGGACTATGTCATACTTTCTTTCCTGAGGTTCTAAAGGTAAGGGAGCAAAGATGTGGGGGGGGGGAGGGGAAGGAAGACCCCTTCACCCCAATAACTCTGGGCCCTTGTATCTCCTCTTAACTGCAAAAGTGTTGTTGTTTTATTGTGTCCCAATAAAATTTAATATCTAAAAACATCTCTAATCTTTGGGTTCTAAAATATCCATACTCTAATATTAGTGTTTCTTCAAAATGGTGTAGCCATTCTTGTATTGTGGGGGCTGTGGGGTTTTTCCAGTTTCGTGCTATTACTGTTTTTGCTCAGTTTAGGATAAACTGAAATAGGCGCTGATGAATTCGGCACATTTTTGGAATTGGTAAATTTAGTAGAACCATAGTTGATTTCAATATGAAATTAGGGGCAAACAGGTGCTTTAGTAGAGATTCAATTTGTTCCCATAGTGAACGGATTTTTGGGCAACTCCACCATATGTGTGAAATGGACCCCTTTAGTCCACACCCTCTCCAGCATCTATCAGCAGTCACTATCTACTATCAATCTACTAGCAGTCACTATGCGTTTAGCTATAGATAGTGTGTGTCTAAGTGTTCCCTTAGTCATGCATTGTGTTTCGAATAGTGTTAATGGCCTCATCCATGCTTGTCTGTGTTCGGATTTCTCTATCAAGTGTACCAGTTGTTTATATTTGAGCCAATGCGTGAAGGCCCCATTCAAATAATCTCCCAACTCACCTCTTTGCTTAACCCCTTAAGGACCAGCGACGTACCCTGTATGTCGCTGGCCTTTTTTTGGGACGTGGTTATTTTATAGCGCGGTCTTGCCACCAGCGTTGAGACGGCTCTATTCCACAAAGCCTGCTGGAGGGAGGGCATTAATAGCGTTTTCTGGCTAGACTTGTGCTATTATGTCCTGAAAAAAACCCTTAACGACTAGTGACATACAGGGTACATTGTGGTCATTAAGGGGTTAACTTTTGACTTTGCTATCAAGTTATATATCTGGGTTGTATGACCAATTTAAAGTCGGGTGGGCCCTGCTTTTGTGTAGTCTAGTCCAGCCAGAAACTCTGCGTTTGGTGAAATTGGGGACATAGGTGAACGTAGTGTGGAGATATAGCTAGAATGTGTGATCAATTTATCCCAAATAGAGAAGACTTTTTCATATAGTGGGTATCTATTGGTAGAGTCCGGTCTATGCAACTTAGGAATCCAGCACAGGACTCCCACGTTTGGGGTCTTTAAAATATGCGAGTCTATTGTTACCCAGGCTTTGATCTGTGCGTTCCTTCCTATGCCAATCTAAAATTCTTTGGAGCCCTATAGCTTTATAGTATGTGTCCAGGCATGGTAAACCTAATCCTCCTTCCATCAGTGGCCTATATAGTGTATTTTTATTTATTCTAGGCTTTATCGACCCCCATATGTATTTGTTTAGCATACCCTGCCATCTGTTAAGGAGAGATGTGGGGATTTTAATAGGGATAGCCTGCATTACATATAGTATTCTCTGGAGGGTTGTCATCCTTAATGTCTGAATCCTACCTAACCAAGAAAAAGGCCCCCTCCTCCAAGTATCTAGATCTGTCTGGGTGGAACAAAACAAATTGGAGTAATTTAGTTTGAAGAGTAATCTATCATTTGGAGTAAGATGTATCCCGAGATATTTTAGTGCAGTAGTTTGTAACTTATACGGGCTATGATTCATCAAATCCCCTAGTTCTGCACGAGGGAGATTTATATTTAATAACTCTGATTTAGAGTAATTTATGGAAAAATATGAGAGATCACCAAAAATCCTAAAGTCTTCTGTAACTGCCCTCAAGGAGGTGGTTGGTGTGGTTAGGGACAGAAGGACATCATCTGCATATAATGACACTTTGTATTCATTCTCGTCCAGGGAGATACCTTTGATGTCTTTGTTTTGTCTGATACGGCTGCTAACGTTTCTATGCTGAGAACGAACAACAAAGGGGAGAGGGGACAACCCTGTCTTGTACCGTTGCCTATTTGAAACCCTTCTGACAACTGTCCATTAATTCTAACTTTTGCTGTCGGGGATATGTATAGGGCTCGTATTCTATTAATAAGGGCGTCTCCAAATCCAAATTTTTTAAGTGTAGCGAAAAGATATTCCCAATTTAACCTATCGAAAGCCTTTTCGGCATCTGTAGATAGAAAGATGGTGTTTATTTTATTTAATTTAGAATATTCCATCAGCTGTAAAGCTCTAATAGTGTTATCTCTAGCTTCTCGTCCCTCTACAAATCCTGTCTGGTCCATATGAATTAAGGAGGGGAGTATTGTGCTAAGTCGGGCTGCTAGTATTTTTGCTAGAATCTTCAGATCTGTATTTAATAGTGAGATGGGTCTATAATCCGAGGGTGTGTCTAATGTTTTGCCTGGTTTAGGAATACCCGATATGTGCGCTTCTTTCATTAGGGTTGGAAGTTGGGTATCGTTATCTAATGTTTGATATAGGGACAATAGAGGGGCTATCAATTCTTCATTAAAAGTTTTATAATATTTATTGGTTAACCCGTCTGGGCCTGGGCTTTTGCCTGAGGGCAGGTCCTTAATAGCCTTCATTATTTCTAAAGCCGTTATTGGTGAGTCTAGGGCCTCCCTCTGTTGTAAGGTGATCGTAGGTAAGTCCACCGAATCTAAGTACGAGAGTATATTCGTAAGAAGGGGAGGATCCTTCTCTTTTGATAAGTTATATATATGTTCGTAATAGTTCCTAAACGATTCTGCTATTTCTGGGTTTCCATATTTCATTATTCCATCCCTGTCTTTAATATTATAAATATGGTTTATAGCTGTTTTCTTTTTCAGGGCTTTAGCTAGCAAGGGTCCTGCTTTATTCCCTCCATTAAAGTATATTTTTTTAAGATATAGTGCTTTTTTGTGTGCTTCTCTTTGAAGATGCGTGTTTAATGCAGCCCTAGCTTTGGAGAGTTTCCCTAATGTATCTATGCTACTGGGATTTAGTTTATGCGCATGTTCCGCTTCTACTAGCAGCTGAGTGAGTTTTTGGTACTCTGCATTTCTATTCCTATTCTTTCTCGCTTTATGTTGTATACAGCACCCCCTAATAACCGCCTTATGTGCCTCCCATATGGTTCCCATCCCAGTTACTGTATTATTATTTATTCTGAAGTATTCCTCTATTTTTGCCTGTATATCTTTCGTTATTTCTGGATCATGGAGGATTGACTCATCCATCCTCCAAGAGGATGCTCTTGAAAGCCTGTTGTGCCAATCAAGTTCCATTGAAACCGTTGCATGGTCTGTCCATGCTGCCGAGCTTATCTCTGTGTGTGTTGCTAGATGTATGTAGTTATGGTCAAGGAGAAAATAATCAATTCTTGAGAAGGACTTTTGCGCGTGTGAGTAATGTGTGTAATCTTTTGTTTGAGGATGCTGTAGCCTCCAGATATCCACCATATTGTTATTGCGAAAGCAATGTATTACACTGGAGGCCTTAACTGTTGGGCGCATTTTTCTTTTCTTTATGGAGGAACTATCAATTTGGGGTTCAGATGCGATATTAAAATCACCTCCAATAACTATTACCCCCTTCCCTAGTTCTAGAATTTTATTGTTAGCTTTTCTTAAAAATCTCCTCTGCTGGGAATTTGGTGCGTATAGACAGACTAAAGTCACTTGTGTATTAAATAATAATCCCGTTAAGATAATAATCCTACCCTCCCTATCCTCGTATCTATTTTGGAGGTGAAAATGGACATTCTTATGTAAAATAATTCCTACTCCCGCTACCTTCCTGCTCGGGTGTGAACTAAAAAAGCCAGTGGGGTATTCTCTGGATGTAAATTTAGGGGCACCTGACTTAACAAAATGTGACTCCTGAATAAAAATAATATCTCCCTTCAGTCTATGAAAATGTGACAATGCTACCGACCTCTTAGTAGGTGAGTTGAGGCCCTTACAGTTTTGAGTTAAACATTTAATTTGATTTAGTGCCATAATGCTTTAGCTAAAGGGAGATATATATGTCCTCCATCAGTGTTTGTGTGTTGATTAGTGTTTCTTATATCTCTCCCTATGTAGAGAATGGGCCACTTACCCAATAACCTGGTATGAGTCCTAGTGCAGCTGCTAGACATAACATCTGGAATTACAAAGTACATGACAACAATCCTTGATAGTAACAATAATAAACAGAAACAACTCATAAAACTCAAAAAACTGCAAACCATTAGCAACAAAACAATACTTGATGCCAGCCAGGTTGTAATTTAACCCGACTAACTCAATGTTTGGGGGTACAATTAAAGTTAAGTACTAGGGTACTTGGTTAAGGTAACTGGGGGTTTCAATATAGCAAGACAGCTAAGGTATATTGGTCTACCTATTAAAGTGGTATCTTTAAGTATAGTTCTTAACAATGACATTCGCCATCATCACTACTAGGCCTTATTTATTTGTTATGGCATCAAACAACCCAAGTTCATAATATAACAATACCCTTCCCAAGTTTTATCCCTTAGGGAAATTTTGCTTTGTATTACCTTTAGGTAGAAACTTAAAATGATAATAGAGCATATTGCTTTTACCAATTTACCAGTCCTTTTTGACCAGAGTTCTTGCAGGATCGTTTATTGATCCCTTCTCCCTCAGTCTTCCACTGCTGGATGAGGAAGAGCTGGAGCATTTCTTAGTCTTTTGTGATTTACTGTTTGCCAGTGTGGGCGTTGGGGTTGAGGAACATCCGCTGGATTCTTCTTAGCTGGGTTGTTTTTCTCTTGTATGTGTGGCATTTTAGGGGGAGGGATGTGCAATGCTCTGCAGAATTCTTCCAGGTCCTCAGCACTTTTATATGTTATAATCATATTGTCTTTATTAACTTTCAGGCAAAATGGGTAACCCCATCTATAAAGAATATTGTGTTCTCTCAAGTGTTCAGTTAGAAATCTTGCTTCTCGGCGGTTGGTCAGGGTCATTGGGCTTAGATCAGCGTATACTTGGATGGTCCTCCCTTCAAAAAGAATGGGTGTAGTTTTCCTGGCTGCTTGGGCAACCAATTCTTTATCTTGATACCTGTGAAATTTGAGGATTATGTCCCTAGGTGGTTCAGAATCTTTTGGTCTGGGTCTCAGAGCCCTGTGCACTCTGTCCAGTTGGTATGGAGTAGCAGAGGGGTTGTTTGTTAGGTGTTGGAACAGTTTCTGTAAGTAAAGCTGGATTGCATCTCCTGTTACTGTCTCAGGCACACCCCGAATTCGTAAATTCTGCCTTCTACCCCTATTATCTAGATCTTCTAATTGGCTCTTGAGTTGCTGTATCTGTATATCCTGTATTGAGAGGCATCTGGAGTGCCCATCCACTATATTAGCCACATCGTTTGTTTGCTCCTCCATATATTCAATTCTTTCATTGATTTCACTAATATCCTTTTTGACTGCTGCTAAGCCATCTTTTAAAATTTTTCCTACTTGTAGCAGTAAAGTATTAAAGTCCTCTTTTGAAGCAAGTAGGGTTAAGTCTGCTCTGGTGAGTGGTGCTTCACTTTCTGTGTCAAGGAGTGTGGGTTTTTGTGGGGGTGGATTTTCCTCTTGCTCAGAGTCTATCTCTTGTTCTTGTGAGGTGCTGAGAGCTTTAAAATATGTGTTCATTTTGGCTGTTGTAGCAGACATGTTTTTGCTTATTTTGTCGCCTTTATTTTGCTTCCTTGCAGCCATGGTGTGCACCTTAGATTGTTCTCTTTATTTTCCTTTTCCCCCAGTGCCAATTTATGCTGCGTGTTGTTGCTTATTTATTGTCTGCCTTCTGCCATGCAGATGAGGTCTTCCTATGTGCTTAGATTAGTGTGTAGAGATTAAAACCACAATCTGTCAAAGCTTCGTGCATAAGCTATCTCCCAACAGGGTATAAATATGTCCGTTAAAATGTGTGGCTTTATTCTTAGGACAAGGTATGTTTTCTTATTGGGTGGCTAGTTGTTACTCGGTAAGTAGCAAATGCAGTAATCTCTAGATACTCTTCACTTTAGGTGCGGTAAATAAATGGCTACCCCTTTTTTATTATTATGTGCGCAGTTCACGCTTTTTACCTTGATCTGCTGAGGCCTGTTTGTCTTTCGCCTGCCGGTCCGGATCTCCTAAGTGTCTCCTCTTACAAGTTGTCAGCCTTCCACAACACCGATGGGGAAGTGTGGTACGCTGCTGTTGGTTGTGGATTAGGCCCGGTCTTAAGGCCTAGACCGGAATGCAAGTGGTTAGTTTAACTTGCGGTCCTCTGTGTTTCCGAACGATCCGCTTCCAATGTGATGCCTCCAGCAGATGTGCTAATGATAGGGGTTCATTTTTCGCTGTTTTAGAAAGCTTTCACATTTAATTGCTTTGTCCCCAGCAAGATTCAGCACAGAGCTCCAGCTACATGTGACTGATCATGGCGGCAGTCGACTCCGCCCCCAATTTGTAATTATTTTAACTAGGTAGCTATTAAATAGTTATTAACTATTTAATAGCTATTGTACCTAGTTAAAATAAATACAAAGTTGACTGTAAAATAAAAATAAATCCTAAAATAGCTACAATGTAATTATTAATTATATTGTAGCTATCTTAGGGTTTATTTTATAGGTAAGTATTTAGTTTTAAATAGGAATAATGTAGTTAATAATAGTAATATTATTTAGATGTATTTAAATAATAATTAAGTTAAGGGGGTGTTAGGGTTAGGTTTAGGGGTTAATAACTTTATTATAGTGGTGGCGACGTTGGCGGCGGCAGATTAGGGGTTAATAGATTTAATAGGCTATGTGGGCTATGGCTGTTTAGGGGTTAATACTAGAATAGGTTTATTGCGGTGTGGGCTATGGCGGTTTAGGGGTTAATAATTTAGTTATTACTTGCGGTGTGGGCTATGGTGGTTTAGGGGTTAATAATTTAGTTATTACTTGCGGTGTGGGCTATGGCAGTTTAGGGGTTAATAATTTAGTTATTACTTGCGGTGTGGGCTATGGCGGTTTAGGGGTTAATAATTAGGCTTATTGCGTTGTGGGGGGTTGTCGGTCTAGGGGGTTAATACATTTATTATTAGGAGTGAGAGGGGGGATTGCGGATATAGGGGTATACATGTCGGGCTTATTTTTGGGAGGCAGGTTAGACAGTTATGGGAGATTTAAAATTGTTGCTACTTTTCTTAGGCGCCGACAGTTTCTAAAGAAATTGACAGAGTGCAGTTAAAATAAACAAGAAGCCCTTAGGGGCATCTTGCTTATTTAGTTTATTTTAACTGTTAGCTGTCAATTTCAGACTATCTACTAAATTGATATTTTTATTTGTTGTTATAACATTTGTTGTAACATTTGGGACATATTGTGGGAAGGATGGGGAAGGGATTCATAGCATATTTAGTGTAAAAAAGTGGCTTATCTACCCTAATATAGGGCAATACAGGACACAGCTCCTAAATAGATTTTCCCCCTCCTCCTCATATGTGATAAACAACCTAAAATCAGCAACATTGAGGTACTTTATACAAGTCACAGTTACAGAGTTGTGTTTTTAACTATTTTTCTGGCACGCTAGATAAATGTTTTATTTCTACTAACTACAACTAGTAAAAGTTAAATTTTAAGTGGAAAAATATAAACTTTATGTGTAGAAAGCGCATACTTTTCCCTATTCTATTAATAGGGTTTTTTTTCTTTGATTTAAATGTTGTAATATGCTATAAGCACGCTCCCAGCCAGTAAACTCTTTCTATATTATAGACAACAAGGTCAGCTGGGAGACATTAGCATTTTTGCCTTTTCCAGCAATTCTGGTTTCACTTCCCTTTATTTTGTTATATACGAATAAACCTGCAAATGCAAATTCTCCTACATTTTTATACTATGTTACTGGTATAACAAGTGAATGAAAATACATTAATCTAAAAACAATTTTTCAGTGTACTGTCCCCTTAAGGGCTGACCAATTATAATATGCATATGGCATATATAACTTAGCCATGATTAGGAAACTTGTATTATTTACCATTAAAATTTTACTTCTTTACTGTATCATAACCTGCATATATTTAAATAAGAGCCATCACAGGACAAATAATATTACATAGTGATATGTTACAAGTGTATATTAAAATTAAAAACAACTCTAAAAATGTTTTACATACATTTAATAGCATACAGCTACTTAACCTTTCTTTTCTCTTTTCTCTGTTCCACAACTCTACATAAATCTTACACATCCCCACATAACAACATACTTAAATCAACCTATTAATCACATGCCAGAAAAACTCTCTTTAACTTACCAAAACAATCACACTCATCATCACACTTACATATTCCATAGTTTACTTGCAAATATGCACACAGTTAACAGCTTTACCCTGATTAATTACCAGTCAGAAGACACAGATAAAAAAAACAAATAAAAAAAACAAACAAACAAGAAATACATAGAATGCATATCCTAAATCTTTCACTGAAGGCACTCATGACAATGTATTCTGAGGTTTCAACATAAAGATACAGGACACATTTTATAAATGCTCTATCTCTGTAAGGAAAACATAAATTTATTAGTGACAGAATAACAAGATAAAACTATTTACTAAGTTTAAAATTTATTTTTAGGAGTGTCCAAAATTGTTTAGAATGGCTATTTGCAAACAATTTAAGACGTCTAACAAATAATTAGATACAATAATAAATCCTTTTAACTTCAGTGGGGAGCTTTACTAGTAACAAAAACACAGTGAAACACTTCTAAAACATTAATTACACAGAAAGGGTTTTCACATACAACGCTTTTTTTCAAGATACAGTCTTACATCTCACATTACAACATTATGTACAGGGAGTCAGATTTTTTTTTTTTCATAAGAGTTAAGTTAAAGAATCAGTCATAAATTATTCTCTGTCAGCAAACTAAGGCCTAGATTTGGAGTTTGGCGGTACCCGACAAAACTCTAAATCTAGCCGTAAGGTCTGTGAGTCAGTTTCTGCGCAGCGTCTTATGAGACTATTGCCAAGGGCTCTTGAAAGAAAAAAATATATATCTCTCATCACATTCCTTCACATTCAAGCAACAACAGACTAAACATTTTACCTTGAGCAAATCCCATATTCACTTAATACTTGTATACACAGGACAGCACAATACAATGCACACAAATAAGCATCAATCACTGAGTACTCAGCTCCAGTGACATCTATGTCTATATATATATATATATATATATATATATATATATATATATATATATACAATATGGTGCAAGACTCAAACTTGCATGGGAACTATTAACCCTTTAAATACCATACAAGACTCAAACTTGCAGATTAACTATTACAGTGCCAGACTGAAACTGGCAGAGGGACTATTAACCCTTTAAATACAGTGCAAGACTCAAACTTGCCTGTGGTCAGTGCAAGATTCAAACTTGCTCTATAAATTGTGCTAGGACTCAAACCCAAACCTGTCCAGGGGAGTTTAACCCCTTATTATTTCCCCTTAATGCCGGAGAGACCTTGGGTCCAAATTCACAGAGGGAAGCAAGAGATTTAAACACTTCTTCTTACTTACCCAGTGTTAATTCCATCTTCTGACACCAGAACTGTTAGGTTTGAGATCGCCGGGGTACAACTTCATTATCTTCATAATAATAATCAGTATGTTACTTATCACTGGAATTGAGTATTTCACATTCAAGGCCTTGGAGAGCAAGAATCAGACATGCACACACAATGGAATCTAAGTCTGCTCTAATTTATTCTTAGCAGGGCTGGATTATATATTACAAATCACATACATGTAACGACACTGAGGGTCTTCATACACACCCCCTATTACAAGTTAGGTAATACAACTTAACAGACATAAAGTCCTTTGTATAAGACTGGAGACATTCGTCCTTGAACAACGAGATAACATAGAAATGTAAAAATGCTCTTAGCTGCATGGTTACGTTAGATTTTACTCCCCGAAGAACAGATGTCATATAACAAAATACAGAAAAAAACAACAGTTCAATATCAGTACAACAGTTCATAATTAGTTCATCATGGCTTCTTAGATACAAAATGGCAGCACTATGGTTAAATATTTTAACAAAAACTGTACCAGTAAAGCTGACTTTCAGTTGTAAGTTCAGATAGACAAAAGCCAAGTACTGGAAGATCCACTTCAGGGCCAAGGGCTATAGTACCAACTCCTGGGCTAAAAGAAAGTAAATGCTGCTCCTGAGCAAATCTAAGGAAATTCCCGCTTCTAGGCTAAGCAAAGGAAAGGGCCACCTAGATTACCAGTTTTGCATTGCGGCTTTTAACGCTGAAAAAATAGCAATTTCAGAGAAAAAACAGGAACGAACTATTGGGAGTCATGTTGGTATAGCTATACCGCATGCATTTTAGCCTGTAATGCAACGTCAATCCCGCACTCAAAAAAAATTACGTTTTTGTGTGGGTATTTCATAGGGTTGGTATTACAGGTTGTGCGTTCAGGCTAAAATGCTTGCGTTTCAGCCTATACCGACAAGATCCATACCGCCATCTGAGAGCAGTAGTTATGGATTTTGTGTAACAAAAATGTTTCACAAAACTCATAACTAAACTGTTACAAAGTACACTAACACCCAGAAACTACCTATTAACTCCTAAACCGCCACCCTCCGACATCGCAAACACTATTTAAAAACGTATTAACCCCTAATCTGCTGCCAACCCACAATCAAATTTAAGATTGAAGTGGGTCTGGTTAAAATACACTTTCTTGATCTAGAGCTCTTTAAAGCATTTAATAATGGAGAATGTGTATTACAAACTACACTATTTAACAAGACAACAGATAAAAATTCCCATCTTACACTATAACATTTATCAACCTAACTATCAAAAATATGGGGTAAGCTCTTCACAGTTCCTGCAGGTAGTGCACAATAACACCCAGGATACCCGTAAACTAACTCAATTAGATGACATGTCTGAATTTTTATTTTTTTTTAAAATAAGTTTTTATTAGTGAAAATGATACAAAACCACATAACAAAACAATTATGCTCAACATAATAGGTAACGGGTTACATTCGAACGTACAAAGGTTAATTGACATTCCAAGAAAATCATGTCACCCATCTCAATGGACTAGCCTATAGTGTAGTCATTCATCAGCTGTGTATCCGCACGTTTCAAGTGTTATGTATTGGTTTGTCATGGGAGAAATTTTGTTTCTTTTTTGAGTATTTTGGATATCGTATGGCCATTTACGCCATACACATTGAGCCTGACAGTTAAGGGAGGTAAAATAGAAAACTTATATAGTGTGTATGCTTGAGAGTAATACTGGTAGGGGTAGACACTTACCTCTCTTTACAAGGGAGGGGGAGGTATTGGAGGGGAAGTAGAGGCATCAGAAGGGGGGGGGGAAGGAGCAGAGCAATGAGGGGCACCTCAGGCCTGGCATAGTGAGGCGCTTCCTCTAGGAGGGGCAAATAACATAGTCGCAGGAGGGTCGCTAGGTTTGAGGAAAAAGGGAACATCAAGCAGTTGGCTTTTGGTAAGTCTCCCAGGGTACCCAGATTAGGGAAAAGACGTCCGACTGTTTCCTAGTCCGGAAGACATAGTCTTCCATTGTTTTAACGTATTGCAGGTAGTCAATAACTGCCTGCCATCTTGGGGGCTGTTGTTTCTTCCAATTCCTGGTGATTAACATCTTGACTGATGTCAGCAGGTAGACTAGCAGATATCTCTTGTGCCTCGGCAGTTTTTTAACTCCCAAATGCAAGAGAGCTAGGCCTGGAGTGTCCGGAGTCGGGAGTTCTAGGACCTTGCAGACCTCACAGGTTTTCAACCAGAGAGGTCGGAGTCTGCTACATGACCACCACACATGGAGCGGGGTACCCATCTCTCCACACTCCCTCCAACATAAGGGTGAATGTTCAGGGCACAGAGTCCGAAGTTTGGTTGGCACTAAGTGCCATCTGGTGATGATCTTGAAATAGAGTTCATACATTGTAGCACAATGAAGTGCGGATTTAGTCAACTGTATCGCCTTAGTCCAGTCAAGTGTCGTAAAAGTTAGTCTCAACTCTGCTTCCCAGGAGGCCATATGTCTGGTTTTCACCAGTGTGGGAGGACCCATCAGGGATCGGTAATGGACAGTGAGAGGTTTGCACAGTTGGAGGTTAGCCCTCCATCTCATCTCCCAGACAGTAGGTGCCCTGAGTTTGTCAACTAGGAATCCCCATGCCTTCATCAGGGATCTTAGTCTCATAAAGTCAAACTCAAGGGGCCCGGGAATGTCGAATTTAGACAACATGTCTTGAGGCAAGAGAAGATTCTCATTCAGGTAGAAGTCACTCAGGGAGGTGACCTCTAGGGTTTTCCAGGGGGTCTGAAATGTTTTTATCTAGAGGATATCCAAAAAAAACTCATTAATCAACAATGCCAGACAGCTAAATTGATGTGACAAGTGGACACGATTGTTATGAGGAACAAGGAACTGGACAAATGCCTTAACTACATCACTACGTTTACTCCAGCTTCACAATACGTGGAGTCAGTGATTAAGGATAACTGGTCCATTATCCAGTCAGACAGTACACTTCCATTCCAAGAAACACCCAGTCCAAGGATGGTATATAAAAGGTCTAAAAATCTGAGAGACCTACTTATCCTCATGGATCCCACCCATTGTTATTGGAAGGGAACATGGCTACCTAAGGATAAACCTGGATGTTTCCGATGTGGCAATTGCATCACGTGCAACAGTATGGTCACAGGAAACAAATTTCATCATCCACACACCAATAAAGTGTTCAGCATTAGACACAGATTAACCTGTACATCTGAATATGCTATTTTTCTGACGATTTATTCATGTTCTCTTTGCTATATTGGCAAGACAACAACTTTGTTCAGGGAACGGCTTGCGAACATAAGTCGGCTAAATGCCAGGCTATTGTGAAAGGAGATTAAGACCAGCCTGTTGCGAGGCATTTCATGCAAGCTGGACACTCGATATCCTCATTGAGGACTATGCTAATTGATTATTTGCCACCCCTGAAACGTGGGGAGACAGAGCAAAAGCATTATTAAAGCTTGAAGCAGGCTGGATTTTTTGTATGGACACTGTGTCCCCAGGGGGACTAAATAGTAGTGTTGACTATGCATGCTGCTATTGTTAGTTTAGTGTTACACCACACTAGGCTAGTGTGAGTGGTTTTTCAATCAAGATCTGAAGTATGTTCTTACTAACTCTGGATTATAATACACTTTGAAGCTTCACTATAATATGGACTGTTACGGGTATCCGAGTCCTCAGTACCTCTATGCTATTATAGGCATATGTTTCTACCTACTTCCTAGGACATTAAATCTTTTGATATGCTGCTAATCTAGATTTTTGGCATTATTTAGTATTGATACAGTGATACATGTATAAATTGAAGAATGACCCGCTCTGCACTGGATGGATGAATATAGAAGATGCCGTCTGGATGAAGACTTCTGCCCGTCTGGAGGACGATGGATGTCGGCTCTTCAAAACTGTAAGTGGATCTTCAGGGGTTAGTTTTTAAGGGTTTACTGGGTGGGTTTTATTTTTAGGTTAGGGCTTTGGGCTGCAATAAAGCTAAATGCCCTTTCAGGGCAATGGGGAGCTTATGTTTTTTAGTTAGGGTTTCTTTTGGGGGGTTTGGTTGTGTGGGTGGTGGGTGTAAGTGTAACTTAGATTAGGTTTTATTTTACAGGTAAATTTGTATTTATTTTAGCTAGGTAGTTAGTAAATAGTTAATAACTATTTAGTAACTATTCTACCTAGTTAAAATAAATACAAACTTACCTGTAAAATAAAAATAAACCCTAAGCTTGCTACAATGCAACTATTAGTTATATTGTAGCTATCTTAGGGTTTATTTTACAGGTAAGTATTTCGTTTTAAATAGGAATTATTTAGTTATTAATAGTATGTTTTATTTAGATTTATTTTAATTATATTTAAGGTTAGACTTAGGTTTAGGGGTTAATAAATATAGTATAGTGACGGCGACGTTGGGGGCGGCAGATTAGGGGTTAATAATTGTAGGTAAGTGGCGGCGATGTTAGGGGCGGCAGATTAGGGGTTAATAATATTTAACTAATGTTTGCGATGCGGGAGTGCGGCGGTTTAGGGTTTAATATGTCAATTATAGTGGCGGCGACGTTGGGGGCAGTAGATTAGGGGTTAATAAGTGTAGGTAGGTTTGTCTAAGTTGTATGAACCTATTATAATTATGACTACTGGGGACACTCTCTTTAGGGGTGATCCTAAAATGGCATTTCCCTAGGATGTGCTTAGGGCAGCAGTGTCTTGAAACACTATGTTTAGGAGACTTTTTAAAAAAACATTCCTCATATGTTCACCCCATCTTATTCTGACCTTCCTACAAGTGCGTCCGATATATTGGATCCCACATAAACATGTGAGAGCATATATCACGTAACTGGAGTCACATGACAGGTGTTCCAAAATATGATGTTGTTCACCTGTTGTATGTGAAGTCACAAAGGTCGTTCCATGTGTAATAAATTTACACATATTACAACGTCTGTTGCCACATCTAAATGTACCATTGTTGTTTGGAGTTCTCAATTAGTTTTTTGTAGTTTATAAGATTTCCTAGTCCTCACAACTTTACTGGGAGCTAGTTTTTATTTTAGGGTCGGTGCTCTCCTGTAAACAATCCTAGGTTGTGGGGTTAGTGTTCTCTTTAGAATCAGATCGTTAAGCAATATTGGCCAATGTTTTTTTAAAACCCTGCTGACCGCTTTCTGATTTGAGTTGTACTGGGTTACAAATAGGGGCTGTCCCTCAATCTGACTGACCTCTTTTTCTTTTTTGGAGATTTTTCCGGAAATAAGGAGGTCTTTTCTATCTAGCAATCTTGCTTTATTATAGCCATATTCAATAAGCTCCGATGGATAGCCCTTTTCTCTGAATCTCACTTTTAGTATCTCAGATTGTTCATCGAAGGTTTCTATGGAGCTGCAGTTGCATCTGATTCTGCAAAATTGACTATATGGAATATTGACTTTCCAACTGCTGAGGTGATTACTAGAAAAATGTAAAAAATGATTGCAGTCTACTGACTTGAAAAAAGTTGATGTACTTATTAAATTGTCATTACCCCAAGTCAAAACTACATCCAGAAATTCAATAGTTTCTTTCTGGATGTTTGAAGTAAAACTTATACCCATGTCGTTATTGTTAAGCCAATTAACAAAATCTGATGCTTCTATGGGTGATCCCTCAAAAATAAACAAAAGGTCATCTATATATAGATGTATATTTCTTCAAATATCCCCATAAAGAGGTTTGCAAAACTGGGGACAAATCTGGTGCCCATGGCCGTTCCCTTAATTTGTAAAAAAATTTGATCCAAAAACTGAAAATAATTATGTTGGAGGATGAAGTTGATGAGGGTGATTAAGTATTCCTTTTGTCTGATAGGCATATAGATATCCCTCTCTAAAAAAATTGAGGTTGTTTTTATTCCCAAATTGTGGGATATATTTGAATAGAGGGATCCCACATCGCAAGATAACCATAGTAAATTTTCTTTATGACGTATGTGTGTTAATTTTTGTAGGAGGTCAGTTCCGTCTCTTATCCATGTACTCACTCAATTTATCAGTGATACTGTTTATCCCTGCTATAATCGGCCTACCTGGCGGGTTTAATGCATTTTGTGTAGGTGGTAATAGTAGGGGACACTAGGATGGTCTGGAAATAGATATCTTTTTTCTTTTTTATTCAAGATACCTTCTGAAGAGCCCTCCTCTAAGATCTTAATCAATTTTTTAGAAAATTCTATGGTGGGATCTTTAGACAATTTCTTATAATAATTGGTGTCATGGATTATTCGTTCTGCTTCTTTAATGTAGTCTGTATAGTTTTGGAGTACTAGGCCACCACCTTTATCGGCCTGACGAATGACAATACTTTTGACACTTGTGAGGCGTCTAAGGGCTCTTTCTTCATTCGGCCAAATTCTCTTATTTCCCGTGATATGGTGAGGGATGGTTTCCCAGTCATCCAAAACTAACTGTTGAAACAGATCAATATATGAGACATCGTCTTTAGGTGGATTGAAACTAGACATTGGGGAAAGTGAGGTATGAATTATTGTCCCAAATAATTCTTCAGTAAGTTGTTCAGGTTCACAATACAAAATAGAGGGAGAATGTCTTTCTTGTTGACTATTAAGTAGTATCGGGGTACCCTCAATGTTGTTTTTTCTAAGAGACTTCAAAGCAAAATACCTCTGCAACGATAGTTTTCTAGTGTATTTGTTAAGGTCAACAAAAAGATGGAATAGATTATGTGTATTGGGTGGACAATATGACAAACCTCTACCTAATATTCTTATCTCATCATTGGATAGGTTATGAGAGGAGAGGTTGTATATCCCTTCTTTTAGTTTTTTTAGTTTCTCTTTTTGGTTGGTTTTCCTCTGTATTATAGGCTGGTATAATGATCTGTACATAAGGCTAATAGGTGTCAGTCTCCTACCAGTACATTAAATAATGTGACCAGTATATTTACTATAACATACCAGCCTAGCCAGGTCCTCTGTATTATAGGCTGGTATAATGATCTGTACATGAGGCTAATAGGTACCAGTCTCCTACTAGTGCATTATATAATGTGACTAGTAAATCTACTATAACAATACCAGCCTTACCAGGAACTCTGTATTATAGGCTAGTATAATGATCTGTACATAAGGCTAATAGGTGCCAGTCTCCTGCCAGTGCATTATATAATGTGAACAGTATATCTACTATAACAATACCAGCCTTGCCAGGACCTCTGTATTACAGGCTGGTATAGCGATTTGTATATGAGGCTAATAGGTGCCAGTCTCCTGCCAGTCCATTATATAATGTGAACAGTATATTTACTATAACAATACCAGCCTTGCTAGGATCTCTGTATTACAGGCTGGTATAATGTTTTGTATATGAGGCTAATAGGTTCCAGTGCATTATATGATGTGCCAGGACCTGTGTATCTGCTGAGCTGGCATAACGAGCTGTACCTGTAGGCTAATATACTCATCTCCGTCTCTATACTGTGCCAAGATAAACACAGCAACATATGACTGTGTGCCCTGCTCACATTTAATTTATACTTTTGTTATGTTATGTTCTATCCTTTATCCTTTTTGTGGTGTTGCCTTATCTTATATAATTACCCCTAAATGACCATGGGGACAGTGTAGGTCAGTTCACCCATTAACGTGTTGTATTACTTACAGCCATACTGACTGGTATAGGGGGCTATTGGGGCAGTATAAGTCAGTTTAACCATTAATGTGCTCTATTACTTACACCCATTTTCTGTGTGTGTCTGTTTCTGTGTTTTTGTGTGTGTAAGCGAGTGTGTATGTATGGTTTCAGTTCATTTAAGCAAGTTTCTGTGTGGTCTATGTGTGTCTGCGTTTGTGTGTGAGAGTGTATATGTGTTTGTGTAGGAGACTGTGAGGGATATTTATCAAAGGTCTGGCGGACCTGATTCGACAGTGCGGATCAGGTCCGCCAGACCTCACTGAATGCGGAGAGCAATACGCTCTCTGTACTCAGCATTGCACCAGCAGCTCTTGTGAGCTGCTGGTGCAACGCCGCCCCCTGCAGATTTGCGACCAATCGGCCGCAAACAGGGGGGTGTCAATCAACCTGATCGTACTCAGCGATGTCTGTCCGCATGCTCAGAGCAGGTGGACATGTTATGGAGCAGCAGTCTTTATACCGCTGCTTCATAACTGGTGTTTCACAGTGGGCCCGTGTTTTCAGGTTTGCCAGAAACACGGGCCCTCAAGCTTGATAAATGGGCCCCTGTGCCTTTGTGTGTATCAAATTCATGCTTTTTTTGGGGGGGTAATGGATTCTTGCACCGGGGTTCTGAGGTTTCTAGTTATGCCTCTGAACAGACCAAACGTATACAGTCACAACCACCACAGGAAAAAAGCAGAATTTGACACTTATGTGCTTTCTAAATTTGAAACATACAGTACATGAAATTATAATTCAGATGGTCCACTATATTTTCCCCATTCTTTCTCTCTCTCTCTGTCACACTATTTTTCTGTGTTTAATTATGACTAGTTGTCATTTTCTGCAATTAAATGCTCTAAATCCTGGTTTCTCAATAGCTGGGCCGTGGCACAGTACCGGACCCTAACAGCCCTGCTGGTGGGACGCAACCCGACACGCCCCACTGTACTACCGTGCCCTGGTCCTGCTAAAAATTTACTGAAATCACATGATTTGAGAACCACTGTGTAAATTGTCAGTAAGATTATAGAAAAAAACAAAAATGTTCATTTTCCTCTAACACATACCTATACATATTAAAACCAGAGAAACTAATCATTTTTCAATGGTCTCTTAGAAAATAATAACTTTGATGCTGTTTATAGATAATGACACAAAGATATACATTTTCCTATGGTAATGTTTTGGAGTATTTGAGTATTTCTGCAAACAAATATTACTTTCTAAAAGAGCTTGGTCTGTTAAAAGAAACTCTGTGTGATGTGTGTGGGTACCTAACCAAAGAAGCATTACAAATGATACGTAAAAGCAATGAATACAGACACAGCAGACACCTTGCCCTTCTTACTGTCATTCTACAGCATTTTAAATGTGTTATCTGCTAAAGCTCCTATGAAGCAAAGAGAATACGGTAGAACTGCTGAGCATCAGCTCAGTAAGGTCCTGCTAGCTTCTATTCCTTTGTTTCTGGTCTCCATTTTGGCTGCCTGTGATGATGAGCTGCACTTGTTCTTCCTGCTTTCACTGGCCGTCCTTCCTGTGCTGCTTCAGTCCAGTTTGTTCCTGTTCTGAGCCTGCTTGAGCTGTTCCCTTGTTCCTTACCCATACCTCCCAACATTTCAAAATTCAAAAGTGGGACCCCCCCCCCCCCCCCTCCCCGGCAAAAAAATTAAATGTGGTGGGCGGGGCTTAAAAAATCATAAGACCAAAGTAATATAAATACAATTCTAAATAAAGTCATATATTTTAATACACAGGCAGCAAATAAAACACAAGCTCAAACCACTGGTATGGCTATATGAGCTATGTATTTAATTAGCCTTTGCAAAGACATTGCTAAAATTTTTTATCTTAATTGGACATTTAATAATAAATTATTTAAAACTGCTCTCTGCATTCCCCATTAATATTCTAGATTCTGGTCTTTAAAGTCAGCAAAAATGCACAGTAGTACACTACATAGCATACACTTACACATCCAGATACACACACACACACTACATAGCATACACTTACACATGCAGATAAACACACACACACTACATAGCATACACTTATACATGCAGATACACACACACTACATAGCATACACTTACACATGCAGATACACACACTATATAGCATACACTTACACATGCAGATACACACACACTACATAGCATACACTTACACATGCAGATAAACACACGCACACTACATAGCATACACTTATACATGCAGATACACACACACACACTACATAGCATACACTTACACATGCAGATACACACACTATATAGCATACACTTACACATGCAGATACACACACACTACATAGCATACACTTACACATGCAGATACACACACACACTACATAGCATACACTTACACACAAAGATACACACACACTACATAGCATACACTTATACATGCAGATACACACACACTACATAGCATACACTTACACATGCAGACACACACTACATAGCATACACTTACACATGCAGATACACACACACTACATAGCATACACATGCAAATACACACACTACATAGCATACACTTATACATGCAGATACACACACACACTACATAGCATACACTTACACATGCAGATACACACACACACTACATAGCATACACTTACACATGCAGATACACACACACTACATAGCATACACTTACACATGCAGATACACACACACTACATAGCATACACTTACACATGCAGACACACACTACATAGCATACACTTACACATGCAGACACACACTACATAGCATACACTTATACATGCAGATACATACACACTACATAGCATACACTTATACATGCAGATACACACACACTACATAGCATACACTTACACATGCAGATAAACACACACTACATAGCATACACTTATACATGCAGATACACACACACTACATAGCATACACTTATACATGCAGATACACACACACTACATAGCATACACTTACACATGCAGATACACACACACTACATAGCATACACTTATACATGCAGATACACACACACACTACATAATATACACTTATACATGCAGATACACACACACTACATAGCATACACATGCAGATACACACACTACATAGCATACACATGCAAATACACACACACTACATAGCATACACTTATACATGCAGATACACACACACTACATAGCATACACATGCAAATACACACACACTACATGGCATACACTTATACATGCAGATACACACACACTACATAGCATACACATGCAAATACACACACACTACATAGCATACACTTATACATGCAGATACACACACACACTACATAGCATACACTTATACATGCAGATGCACACACACTACATAGCATACACTTACACATGAAGATACACACACTAAATAGCATACATTTACACACGAAGATACACACACACTACATGGCATACACTTATACAGGCAGCACACATATACATGCAGATAAACAGACACTATATAGTATACATTTATACATGCAGACACACACATACTACATAGCATACACTTATACATGCAGATACACACTTATACATGCAGATACACATACACACACTACATAGCTTACATTTATACATGCAGACACACACACACACTACATAGCATAAACTTATACATACAGATACACACACACACACACACACACACACACACAAAGTTATAGATACAGATAGACACACACACTACATCATATATGGGTATCTGTAATTCATTGTATGGGGTCCTGGGGTTGGCAAGCACATTAGCTGGCAGTCTGCGGCTGCCACTGTTCGTTACCCTGGTATTAGCACTGCTCATTGTATAAAACTGAAGGCATGCTAGTATTATCACCAGGGGTTAGACATCATCACTACCAGAGGTAGGTTAGAGAGGTCACCATTACCCGTGGTCAGAGTGTATACAGCCTTCTTAATTCTTGCTTAACCCACACACCATTCCTTTTCCACAGGGAATCTAACAGGTATCTAACCCTGTCAGAGCAAAGTCAGCTGCTTCTGAGTATGGGCCCAACAGAATAAAAAAAAAATTTTTTTTTTTTTTTTTTTTAATGCCTGGGGCAAATCTGGACAGATGGCTAGCAACCCGGGACAGGGGGACAGACCCCTAAAATCGGGACTGTCCGGGGAAAATCGGGACAGTTGGGGGGTATGCTTACCTGTGTTTTTTGTATCCTGAAGCTTAGCAGCATGTATTCTGCTCTACGTTTACTGCTGCTCAGCAACCTGTTTTCTGGTTCTCTGCGTCTGTTTCTAGCCTTCTGCAGCTCAGTAACCTGTATCATGATTTTCAAACTTCTGTTCCTTGCCTTCTACATTCCATTAGCTGTGTCATGCTTTCCAGTCTCTGTATCCTAATGTCAAGCAACAAAGCATATCTAGATATCCTTGCGTTCAGCTAAGCTGATGTCTATTGTCAAATTGTGAATACCTGTGTATCCAGGTACCCAGTTAAGCATACGACTAAATTCTGGTGTCAAGCGTTATGGCTTAATTGTGTATCTGGTGTTTAGCTAAGCAATAGCATACCTATGTAACCTGTGTCAAGCATTAAAGTTTATCTGTATATCCTGTGGACCTGCTAAGCATAACAAAGCATGACTTATATGTATATGCATTTTTGTGATTGATGGCTGTCACATGATACATTAGGAATGAAAGTGTAACTAACTTTGAAATTTGTTAGAAACTGCTTGTTTTTCCAAACTGCTTGGGACTGGAAAAAGGTTTGGATTTCAGAATAGTTTGGAAGTTGTAATATTTGCTTATTTCTAGAAGGGATAGAACCAAGTGTAAACAATAATATCTTATGTTATTTAAGCAATACACATGTAAGCTAAAGAAGGTTTTATATAATTGTAATACTTTTGTATAGATAGTACCATCAGAAAGATAGCACAGTATTGTACTCAGAAAGGTATTAGTTGTTTTAAATAAATATAGACAATGATTTGCATTTTAGAACACAAAACAATGACACAGACAGAGAAGATTGTAACTTACACGCAGGGACAAATAGTGGTTTTGGATAATTCTATTTTTTTTAAAATATTGATTAAAAAGTTGGGATTTCAGAGTCTTTGGATTTTGGAATTTGGGAATCTGTACTTTTACTCGTTTGAAATTTAAACTTAGGGTCCCATGTATTATAAGGTGTGCGAACTTGAAAAGCTTTCCTCACGCCTTTGCTGCATGCGGACAGGGGATCTGTTCATCCGCTGGCCCGTATGCAACATTACACACTCCGCTGAGTATGTAATGCTGCCCGCCCCTTCACTCGTGCGAACAATCGATCGAGAGATGGGACTGTCAATCACCAAGAGCGAGTGAGCTCTCTGTGATTTCTCTTCATCGCCTCAGAGGTGGCGGAGAGTGTAAGAAGCAGCAGTCTAATGATGATTACTATGTTTATTACAATTGTATTATTTATCTGAATCATGAAAGAAAAATGTAGGGTTTCATGTCCCTTTAACTTTGACACAGGCCCCAAAAAAGGATCCAGACAGCAGGGGAACCTTGAGGAAGAAAATATCCTATTACTCCTGAATGAAGACAGAAGTCCTCTAACGATAAGTGAATGCAGGTTTTATTATTTTATCTATGGGGGATTCCATTTAATTTTAAATTAATCTTTATTTGTAAAATATTTTTTTTCTAACAGTTTTTTTTTAATGTTTTATAAAACATCAGGCTTAGGGGCTTTATAAATTAGGAGGGGGTTGTTTACAGTGTGGGACCCCCTGTGGTGGAGTGAATTTGAGAGGGACATTTTTACTTTAAAGACTGAATAGATTTTTTATAGCAGGGTTGTATTAATGGTTAATGATAACAAAGTGGGTAATTGCACTGGTGAAGGTCTTAATTGTTTTTAGGGTTAACGTGGACTGTCATGTAAGGGATTACTTGCATTTAAGGGCTTTTGCCTTTAGCTAAGGGGCCTGATAGTAAGGGGTTTTGAGTTTAAGGGGGCTCAGTGGCTTTGAGATTAGTTTTTTGTGTCTGCAGTTTTTGCAGTTATTTGCCTTTAGGATCCATAAATCTTTTTTAAAAAAGGCACAAATAGGAAAAAACGCACCAGTAAGTAGCATTGCTGCATCACTACAATGCTGTAGCAGATACTAAAGAAAATATAGCAGGTCGCTACCTGCCCCCACATACAACTACCTGGCTTCTACTACAATGTATAGTGCCCTAGGTGTGATCTTTGGTAATGTGCTACGTGTACAGCTAGTGATACTTATAGAGCTGAGCATGGGAACTGGGTCTGAGTCTTTTGTCTGTGTTTTCTTTCAGCCTAGTAAAGAAAGACTTTAATCCTAAACTTACCTTTAATAAAAATGTAACTTGTTTTTGCATGTCCACTTGCATATTGGTTCATTATTTCTTACCATGAAAGCACTAAAATTCATAAAGCGAAATTAAGCACCTTGAGATTTTAATAAATAATGTTTAGTTATGCGTAATAAACAACATTGCAGTATACTTTCATTATTTATTATACAGCAACCTTTTTATGTAATCTAGCTCTGAAAAGTGGGGATTTTCTCATGTTCACGGTTGACTTTTCCAGGCTAACCATGCTACATATAATTGTCTAATTGGATTTAACTGATAACAGCAGCAAAAAATGACCTTGGCCCCGTTGTCTGCAGACTCAAGCCCTGATTGGCTCGTCCAAATAAGGCAAGAGGTGGGTAGCGTTTGGCTCTTGAAACACAATTGCAGATTTTAAGTTTGTAAAATGTTTAGACTTGGCTTATATGCTATTCTATACCACATAAATGTCCCATTAATAAAGTAAAGGGATTAAATAACAGTATATATGTTTTTGGTTGTATAGCAAGGTTGAGAATAGCACTTTAATGCTCATTTTTAAACTGGCTCTAACCTGCAAGTTAAAAATAGTTAAAAATAGATTTATAAACAATGAATTCAATTTTACTTGTGTTACTCACTTTCAAATAATTGATTGATGTAAGCAGGAATATCATAGCAGATGCTTCTGCTGTTACTATGACAACCTTTTTGGCTCTACCCTGCTTGCAAGATTCCTAAAATCACTCAGTTAAAAATGGTTAAAAATAGCTCTTTGTTAAATACCTTTCTGACAATATAGTGTACAAAAGCACATATTAATTTTGTAATGTTGCCTAAAGACATGAAACAACAAAATGTATTGTATACAATTATCTATCTATCTATCTATCTATCTATCTATCTATCTATCTATCTATCTATCTATCTATCTATCTATCTATCTATATCTATCTATCTACTTTCGAGTAAAGTTCACATTAAACTTTAATACTTTAATAGATCTATTGTGTCATACATTCATACAGAATTATTGTTTCAAGTTTATGAATCTGTGAATTTTAAAAGCACAATTGTGTTTAGTTGTGTTAACTTTTTAAAAATATCCATCTTCCAAATGAAAGGTCATGGGTCTTCTTACTGTCATTTGAGACAATACATGAGTTCCATAAAAAGCCTCAACCTCCTTATGAACCACTGTATGGGGCACATCCTCATTGCACATGAGCTCATCATATAGTACACAATGATGTCACATTAAATTGACATTTAAATCAAAATTAAACTTTCATAATTCAGATAGAGCATATAACATCTTTCCATTTTACTTCTATTATGAAATTTGCTTCATTCTTTTTTTTTTTTAAAGAGTTACAACACACTATTGGAGCTACATTAGGTAGGTGATTAGCATAAAAATGGCAATCACCTACTAATAACAGGATTATGAGATGCTACACTGTAACGAGTGGATTCCCATTTTTTAAACTGGGGTCTCATACTTCTTTGTGTTTTAGGTGGGTGAATGTGGGTCAGGCGATTACCATTACTATGGTGATCACCTGAAATTTAGAGGGGAAATTCCTGTATTCATATGAGGGATCTTATACCCCTCAAATTAAAGCAGCAGTGGAGATAGGGGCTCTGTAGTAGCCCACCTCCCCGGCCACTATGAAACACTTTGAGCCAGATTACAAGTGGAGTGCTAAATATTGCTTTTGTGAAAGTGATATTTATGCTCCACTGAATAACAGCGCTCGCTAATGTGTGCTGGTATTACAAACTGACAGTAATGCAAGCTCACTTTTGAAATGATGGGAAGCATTGTGCTCGCCAAGGGGGTAAGTAGCGCAGCGATGGCAGCAAAGTGTAAATATATACTGTATGTATAAGACTATATATATATGTATGTGTTAATATCTGTATATACACATATTAACACACAAATATATATGTATATAAGCATATACATAAATATTTATAGGGAACACACAGTTCCCATAAACCTCAATGTAAAGGCACTTTTCAGTGCCGTTTTTCTTCCAACAACCTACAGCTGCCGTCTTTAGCCCCCAAAAGTGCAGTTTTCATTTATTTATTTAAAAATTATACATTTAAAAAAAAAAGAGAAAACAAAAATAGCACTTAACTTTGGGGGAATTTGGGGCACATTTATAAAAAAGAGATCTGATCTCTGGTTAATTTTATAAGCTCTAATTGCTAACGCGGACTTGCAATGGCAATAATCAACCACTTGTAATGACTGGTTATTTATCGCGCGTCTGCAAATTTGCCATTTGCGGGTGTGCAATAAATTAGCGCTCCTCTTGCAATCTAGCCCCTTGTTTCTAGTAGCGCAGATGATCACCATTTTTAAAGGGCCAGTAAACCTAAAAAATAATGTTATATAATTCTGCACATAGTGCAGAATTATATAACATTATACTAGCAGCAGCTTTATAAAACCTAATATTCCCTGTGAATTTTTATAAAAAAATACTGTTTTCCAGACCCGCTCTCTGTGCTCTTCTGAGCGGATCTGGTTTTTACACAGAGCGCATTTGGCCAGCTGTCTAGTCACAGCCCGGCCCGACCGCACCATTACACTCAGTGCAGCTCGCTCCTGCTCTGTCTGACAGGGGTGTGGAAAACAGTATTTTTTATAAAAATTCACAGGGAATATTAGGTTTTATAAAACTGCTGCTAATATAATGTTATATAATTCTGCACTATGTGCAGAATTATATAACATTATTTTTTAGGTTTACTGGCCCTTTAAATATATCCAAACTGTTACCCAACATAAACAATTTTTACATTTAGTGAATGCACAGTATTTGTTATATAAGGATTCTTTGAAAACATTTCCCTTCCACAATGTTGAGATCCTCATTCACTGGTGATGTGGGCAGATTGTTGGACAGGCAGCGAGCACTATTGTTTCCTATAGAAAGAACATTGCCACTTGTATGGACAGTGAGGGTCAGATTGTCAGACTGGCTATACAGAAATGAGCATTTTTCGTGGATCTGACAATATACGCTCTAGGTGTTGGGCTTTAGTGTACAGGAGAAGATAAGATAAGGAAGCCTTTCTGTAATGCACTTTCCTGTACTAATACTGCCAAGGGTACTCCTGCTGATCCTCCATTGGTGTGCGGACTCAGAAGTGCAAAGCCAGCTGTCCCTCCATGTGCTTTTATTGGAATCCTCCATATTGGTGCAACATTATTTCTCTTCCCTACAGACTGCAGCAACAGTGAAGAGTACCTAGACTACTGTTGATGTTGCACAAGCACTCTTGCTGCAATGCAGTATAGGACAAACAGCATTGCACAGGAGATGTGAGAGATTTAAATACAACACCACACCCCTTACCAGCTGTCACTCATTTAGCAACCCTATAAAGCACTGCAGTTTGGTGAACTCAGTGCTCAGTTATTAAAGAGCTATTCTTGAGTTAAGTTCTGTATGAATCTTGGTTACAAATTTTGCCTTGCTTGTTATAGCATTGATGAACTATTGCTGCCTGGCCTGATTTCTAGCTTGTTATAACATGAACTATTGCTGCTTGCCCTGATCTCTTGCTTGTTATACCTTTTATGAACCTTTGCTGCATGCCCTGACCTCTTGTTTATTATACCATTTATGAACATGTGCTGCATGCCCTGACCTCTTGTTTATTATACCATTTATGAACATGTGCTGCATGCCCTGACCTCTTGTTTATTATACCATTTATGAACATGTGCTGCCTGCCTTGACCTCGGAATGTTTAACCTTGCTTTTGGATTTTCCTTCTGAAGCACACACTTCTGTAATGCGTAGTGGTCGTGCTAGTTATACTCCGCTACTGGCACCTATTCTTCACCTTCTTTCAGTATATAAAAAGTAAAAAAAGATAAGGAGGTCTGAGCTGTCCGCTCAGCCCAATTTAGGGCCAGATTACAAGTGGATTGCTAAACATCGCTTTCGGGACAGCGATATTAGCGCTCCACTGAATAATACCAGCACACACTAATGTGCGCTGATATTACATGTTGTCAGCAATGTGAACACAAGCTCGCATTTGCATTGTTGGGAAGTATTGCGCTCATAAAGAGCGCACTTCCATGGGCTACAAATGGGAGCTTCGTTCTGATGCTGTCAGAGACAGCATTAGAACCTAAGTGTATTGAAGGGGGTAAGTAGCGCAGCAATGGCAGCAAATATAAATATATATGTATATGCTTATATAAATATATATTTATGTGTTAATGTGTATATATACACATATAAACACTTAAATGCATATTTATATAAACATATACATATATATTTACTGCAAACACACAGTTCCTATAGACCCCAATGTAAAGGCACTTTTCAGTGCCAACTTTAAAGCTCCCAAACTGACTAGTGTATTTATTTTTTATTTAAAAAAATATATGTATTTTTTTAAATGCAATTAGGGGCTGTTTCAGAAAATTAACAAGAGTTTTAATCCATGGTTAATTTTCTGAGCACTTATTGCTACCGCAAGCTCACTTGTAATGGCTGGTTATTTATCGCGCGCTCGCAAATGGGCAAATGTAACCTTTGCGTGCGTGCGTAATATAGCACTCCACTTGTAATCTAGGCCTTAATGGGTTGTTATTTCAAAGAGCAAAATCAGTTATTTCTTATACAAAAATAAACCTAAAGTAGCTTTTACCCATACTCTTTATACTCTGCACATGGCATAACAAGTCATTGGAAATACATTAAGGGGAAATTAATGCTACAGTACATTTTGTCTTTAATGGATAAAGAATAAATATACCCAACACAAAGTACACATTACTTAACTATTATATATGTAATTTCCATTGTGCATTTAAGGTGAGGGGTAATATATATGAAACAAGAGAAAAGATATATCCCTAAAGTAAAAAAAACACTGTGTCCAGAACAAAATATGAGTGTGTACATAAACGTATAAATGGATAAGCCTCAGACCTGCAAGTGTCCATACACTCCAGTATAGTGTGAAAAACAAACAAGCAAAGTTCCAGGAGAGCACTTATGACTGGCAGAATTATGGTAAACATCCACAAGCTGGGGTTATGAGCGTGGCACACAAACTCCTAACACATTTTCCCCATCAGACTTCAAGTAGTACCTGACCTCCAAGCAGATCTCCAACAGCATTGGCTCATGATCCAGGTGAACCGCAGCTCCGGTGCGGGATTATACACTAGATGAGCCTCTGATCCGCTGTGTACACTGCAAGCGTGGTGTCGAGTATAGCGTCTGATGTCATCAAGGGGGCGTGTAATTACGGGGGGGTGTGCGTGTGCTTCAATCGGCTTTGTTATCCAGTATCCTGTCTTCAGCTCTCTCCGGACTGCAGATGAAATGGCTTTCAATGTAAATGTAGAGGCTGCCGAGACTCCTATATAGAACCGGGCTCCAAGTAACCCATTAGAAAATATCAAAAAATGAGGAAAGGAGTCTCTTTGTAAATATAAAATCTTCAAGCTTTATTACAAAAATAGGGATAAAAATCCATCAGCACCAGCACAACAAACGGAGACAGGTCTTAGATTACGGCAACACACCTAAACTACTAGGGTCAGCTGTCTCCGTTTGTTCTGCTGGTGCTGATGGATTTTTATCCCTATTTTTGTAATAAAGCTTGAAGATTTTATATTTACAAAGAGACTCCTTTCCTCATTTTTTGATATGGGTACTATATATGTTTGCTATTACAAACAAACATTTGCAGCCCATGGAGTCTGCAAAACTACTGAACACTTACTGCTGACTAATCTATGTTTCAAAGTTGTACCTATAGGGCAGAGCTTTCCAAACTTCTCATGTTGGTGACACACTTTTTAGACCTACATCATTTCACGACACAGTAATTCAGTTGTACTTGCAAACAGGAGGTTAAACTAACTTGTTTTAAGAGATACAGACACATACATAAATTGTATAATAATGAAATATATTTACAAGTAACAGTTTGTATGTGCAAGAATTAACACCAATAGCTACTTACTATTTTAATGGGCTGTATGAGGTTGATGGGATGAACACAGTTTCTGAATATTTGGTGGAATATTAGATAAAGACACTCGCATTTCATCATCAAGTATTTTTAAGCTTCCACTTCCTATCCATATATCAAGAGCAGGAGTAGCAATGCAACACTGGGAGATAGCTAGCTGCAGAAAATAAAAAAATGTACTTCTGACTTCAGCTCAGAGTTTAAGCTGAAGCCCTCAGAGCTCTGTGAGTTTCACTGACTACTACCCACACTGCAAACACACTGCACTCTCACTCACTGACTACACATGCAGTCACGAGCCGATTGAGGAGACTACACGTGCAGTCACAAGCCGATTGAGGAGACTACACGTGCAGTCACAAGCCGATTGAGGAGACTACACGTGCAGTCAGGAGCCAATGTGCTGCCAAAGCCGCCAATGGGAATAGTTTTCGTTCCCACTGAGCTGCGCCAATAGGTTAAGATGATCTGTGACCCACTAGGTATCAATCACGTGTCAACCATGTGATATGCGTAGCAAGCAGGCGGTAAGTCGGAAAGCAAAAAAAAATAAAAAAAATAAAAAAAATTTAATTAAAAAAAAATTTGTGCTGAAGCAGGGACACACATACACACTGCTGCCGACACACTAATGTGTCACGACACACAGTTTGGAAAGCACTGCTATAGGGAATATCCCACAAGACTTCTTAACAATTAATCAATATAAATATTTCACAGAACATTGCCTTATATCTAATTAGAACATCTCCATTTCCTAATTGTTTCTGATAGTGGCTCTCATTCCAATTCCTCCGAAGTGCTCTCATGGATTATGTTGTCTCTTTTTTTTTTTCAATCAAATAAAAAGAAATTATGTTTAAATGTATAAAAGTGCTCAACATATTTAATATAACAGGAAAATCTGGTTAAAATGGGAGAAACAGGAATTTCATGTTTTTTTCAGGTACTTTTTAAAGACCATCACAGAAGCAAAAGTCATCTGGATAAATCAAAAGAAAATCTTGATGACTAATAGGTTCAGTATTGATAATATTCCACTGAATAGAGGTTTTTTATTTAACCGTTAATAGCAGTTTATTATATATCAATCTTATGCACCCCAAAATATTTATGTACTATCTTTATTGCAAAAGAATCCCTGATCATGGACTATAATTGCTGTAGGTTGGGGCTTCAGTGGGGCCCAGATGTCACAGTGTCTAGAGCAGCACAAACCCTAAGTACACCACTGATAACAAATATGCTGTTGGCATTTTACAGACCTTTATGTAAGGGAATAAATGATCAGCCACTGGGAAAGAAAACACCAAGGACTGATTTATCATTGTGCCCTATATAAACATGTAAACAGCCTGAAATGTAACTACACAGTTGGAAGGGAAGGGCGGTAGATTTGCAGCAAAGCATACGAAAAGCTTTTGTGAGAAATTGATAACACATGACTATTTTGTTTCACTCATATACTTACATATATATATATATATATATATATATATATATATATATATATATATATATATATATATATATATATCCCTTTTACAATAGAACATCAGATAATACAATCACTTTTTTATTTTTAAAGGCAAATAGTTGTATTAAGCACAGTGATTATAGGAGTGGTTGATTGGGGGGAGGATTGAAAATAAATAAGAGCAGGAGTACTGGAAGGAGGGTGAGACAGGATGGAGTGTTTGAGAGCACTGGGATTGAGAGGGGTTAATAGAGGAGTGACTGTCTGATGGAACGAGGTGTGCGCTGTTAGTGTAAGGGAGAGTGATGGAGAGCTAGTAAAGTATAGATTTAATGTATATTAAATATAGGCACTGAAGTGAAATATACCAAGCCATGTACCACCAGGGTAACAATATATATATATATATATATATATATATATATATATATATATATATATATATATATATATATATATATATAAGGATGACAAACTTTTCACTACACAGGTATGAACTAGAAATAAGCATGACTAAAATCTTACTTTTGTAATTAATTGTATCAAAGAGAATGACTGATGTCTGATGTTACCTGAGTAACCTGAAAGTATAAGCGCATACATTTCCATCTGAAACATCCAAGTGCACAGATCAAGAACAAGCAGAAAAAAAGATGAAAACCTGCTTGAAGAAAATACAGTTATTATGCAATATGACTCTCAGATACAAGGTTTGTGTTTTAGCATTTCAATGAAGCCCACAAATAATCATATTTGTTGAAATGTCAACTTGGCATATGTGAGATCCAAGGTAAAAAAAAACAAAACAAAAAAACAATACATGACAAAAGCTTTGAGCCAACTGACCCAAACAAGTTTCCAGTAGGATAAAGGTATTTGCCGAAATTGCAGGTGGAAACAGGTTTCATGGATTAAAATAAAGTTTGTGAGGGAACCCAATGATATATCTATTTTAACCCAAACTCTTCCTGATATATTATGCTAAATAGTGCTAAAGGCTTAATCCCAAATTGCTGGAATTCTGATGGAATGCTAGTATGGGCAAGGCAGGTTCCTTTGCCTTATCACGTTTCTATTATCCACAGTAAAGTAAAAGAACGTACTGCTAGATTACGAGTCTTGCATTAGCCTTAAAAAGCAACGTTGAGAGGTTAACCCCTACTCTGCTGCCACCTAACTACACTTATTAACCCCTAATCTGCCGCCGCCAACGTCGCCACCACTATAATAAAGTTAAAATAAATACAAACTTGCCTGTAAAATAAAAATAAATCCTAAAATGGCTACAATGTAACTATTAGTTATATTGTAGCTATCTTAGGGTTTATTTTATCGGTAAGTATTAAGTTTTAAATAGGAATAATTTATTTAATTGTAGTAATTTTATTTAGATGTATTTAAATTATATTTAAGTTAGGGGGGTGTTAGGGTTAGGGTTAGACTTAGATTTAGGGGTTAATAACTTTATTATAGTGGTGGCGATGGCAGATTAGGGGTTAATAAGTGTAGTTAGGTGGCGGTGACATTGGGGGCAGCAGAGTAGGGGTTAATAAATAAAAAGTAGGTGTCGGCGATGTTGGGGGCAGCAGAATAGGGGTTCATAAGTATAATCTAGGTGGCGCGGTGTCCAGAGCAGCAGATTAGGGGTTAATGCAGGTGTCAGCAAAGTCGGGGGCATCAGATTAGAGGTTAATAAGTGTAAGATTAGGGGTGTTTAGTCTCGGGGTACATGTTAGGGAAAGTATTTTCCCATAGGAATCAATGGGGCTGCGTTAGAAGCTGAATGCTGCTTTTTTGTAGGTGTTAGTTTTTTTTCAGCCGAATCAGCCCAATTGATTCCTATGGGGAAATTGTGCATGAGCACGTTTTGCCAGCTTACCGCTACCGTAAGCAGCGCTGGTATTGAGGTGAGATGCTCTCCGCTCACTTTTTTGCGGCTAACGCCGGGTTTAAAAAAAAAAAAACATGATACCAGCGTTGTCTGCAGGCGAGCGGTGAGGGAAAACTGCTCGTTAACACCGCACCCCTGTTACAGCAAAACTCGTAATCTAGGTGATAGAGAATAGTAGGAACAATTTCTAGTTTTTATTAAAGAATATATATAATAAATGAGGATGCAAGACACAGCTAAAACAATTATTTATTATTTTATTGTTACAGACCAAATATTTTTATTTGATAATATCTGTATATTTTGTTTTACTTTTTTTCATCAAAAAAAAACAAGAAGGTATTATTGTAGATAATGTAACTATACTAGGCCTAGATTTGGAGTTCGGCGGTAGATGGGTTGCTAACGCCACGCGTGTTTTATGTCTAACGCACGGCATTGTTTGACTCCGGTATTTAGAGTTCAAAAAAGACCATCTAACGATGCTCCTAACGCGTGTACGTCACACGCGTAATACTACCCGCGTAAGACAGTCTCCCATAGAGATCAATGGGAAAGCAAAAAAATAGCTTTTTTCACCTAACACTCGATCTCGCGAGAATACGCACAGCTCGGTCATATGACGCATACCACATCATGCACAACAATAACACGCCGCAAATGTCACAACAACAATCAATCAACAAAGCACACAAGCATTACACTTTCACAAACGGGGTGATTTGAAATAAAATTTAATACGGGGAATACGCATATACTTTAAGATGCGGAAAATCGCAAAATAACAACAAGGAATAAAAAATATATACATACACTAGAAAAATAATCGCATTCAATATCACTATATATTAGGACAAACATACATATACAACACTTCACTAATAACACACCATCGCAAATTCACATTTAAAAAGAATACTATTGGACAATGTTAGAGAAAACGACCACTATGACATCATCGCATTCTACACATTCCACAAATACTAACTCAAAATGAGCATGCGCAAATTCACACACCTAATACACATTGCACTAATATTAATTGCTAATAAAGCACACCTGAACACTATTTACAACGGAAATTGGTACATCATTAAACATTTACACAGGGTATATAAGCACCACACAAGCAGGGCTTCTTTGACTGTGTTGCTGTTGGGTCTTTGGAGATTGGAGGTTTAATATTAGAGAGTTGGTGCATTATTGTGAGTGAGTTAGTGTTAGCGTGAGAGAGTCAGTTGTTAGTGTTATCGTGAGTGAGTTAGTGGGAGTTAGTGGGAGTGGGAGAGAGTCTGTTAGTGGGAGCGTGAGTGACTTAGTGGGAGTTGTTAGTGAGAGTTGTTAGTGGGAGCGTAAGTTACTGGTAGTTAGTGAGAGTTAGTGGGAGTGTTTGTTAGTGAGAATTAGTAGTAGTGTGTTAGTGAGAATTAGTAGTAGTGTGAGTTAGCGAGCGAGTGATTTTTCTGTACACGTAACACATTTACACGCAAACACATTCAATACATACATACACTTATCAATAACACTACATACACTCCATACCCCCTACCCCCTCATACTACACTCCATACCCCATTCCCTGTAGTCCCATTCCCTTTCATCCCATTTACTCTTATCCCATACCCCATACCCATCCCATACCCATTCCCTAGTTACATTTAGTTTACATATCCTCCTTTTAGTCTTCTTCTTCTTTTGGTTTATTTAAATACTCCTTACCCTCTTTGTTTTTTTTACATCCCTCTCACACTTTCAGCACTTTTTTTGTCTTTTTAGTTCTTTATTTTGACCCCCTTTCATTTCATCACACTCACTTTTTTTTGGATTATTTGGGGTTTAGTTTAGGGAACAGATGGAGGCCAGGCAGGGGAGAGGTAGAGGGGGGAGGAGAGGGAGGGGGAGAGGAACAGGGCAGGAAGGGGGGCAGGAAGGGGGGCAGGAAGGGGGGCAGGAAGCGGGGGTGGAAGCGGTGGGTGGACCCAGCCACTTGGTTCAAGATGAACAAGTGGCTGGGCCCAGTGGCGGACAGAGTAGGGCTTCACAGTCCGGGAAACAGAGGGCATCGTCACAGGGGAAGGCCAAGGCGACTAGGGAGGCGAGGTTTTCGATGGAGGAGAAGGAGGCCCTCATAGAGGCCTATATGGCCAGGTATAGGAGGCTGCAGCACCAGAAGACTACCCCGACTGACAAGAGGAGGCTCTGGAATGAGATAAGAAATGCAGTCAATGCAGTGGGTGGCCAGAACAGAGATCTTGATTCGATAAAACATCGCTATCGGGACTGTAAGATGGATCTCAAGAAAAAGTTAAGTCTGGAGGCCCGACATGCCGCAGGAACCGGTGGCGGACCTGCCCTGGAAATAGAGTACTGCCGATGGGAGGAAATGTTGCGGCCCAGCATCTCCGAGGTGGAAATAGTCGGTATCGGAGGAATTGTACCGGGAACCTGCCACTCTCATCTGACGGTAAGCTCATTGAACAATAATTTCACATACGAATGTATTTCAAGGGACACTATACGCAAACATTTACTTTCATGATTGAGGTAGCGAATACAATTTGACAAAACATTCAAATGTACTTATATTACCTAATTTGAATCATTCTTGAGATATATTTTAATTAAGAAATAGCCATGCACACGGTGAAACAATCACAGGAGGCAGCTATATTCAGCTAACAATCAGCATCTTATAAGCATATTTAGATATGCTTTTCAGCAAAGAATATCCAGAGAATGAAGCTAATTAGATAAGAAAAGTACATTAGAAAGTTGATAATAAATGTATGCTTCTAAATCATGAAAGATAAAACATTGGGTTTCATGTCCCTTTAAGGATCAGATTAATGCTATAACGTTGTTTACGCATTCAATTACTTTGCGGTTACATCAGTATCTAGGCTATAGGTTAGGTGTGCATTTAAACAGACTGAAAACAAATGCGAAAACATTCAGATTGACCAGAGATATCACAAACACAGTTTTGAAAAAGCGGAAATCGTATTGATTGTTTGTTAGATTTCAAAGTGGATTAATGATTCTGCATTTGTAATTGTATCGTAAGCTAAGTCATTTAAAGCTTGATTTGCAAATATGCTAATATATACATATTTTTTTTTTTTTTTTTAATATACAGAGTCTGGGGAGGAGGCAGCACAAGAAACACAGCCTCATCTATCTCCCCGGGATGAGAGTGGTGGGGAGGAATTTCCACTTCGGAGGGAAGAGGCCCCACGTGACGAAGAGCGCACGGAAGCTGAGGAGGAGCACGCAGAACCAGAGGACCCTCAAGGACCCGCACCCCACCGTGCACGGGCACCCCACCGTGCACGGGCACCCCGCCGTGCACGCGTACCCCGCCAAGCACAACAAGAGGAAATAGCGGAGGTGCGGGTTCTACTGGACTACATAGACCAGATGCGTAACTCCCGGATACAAAATATCGAAGGCCGCACTCGAATTCTTGATGGACAAAATCAAATAATTGAAGGACAAAACCAAATAATAAACATACTCAATAGAATCGAACAAGGCCAAAACAGAATCTTTAATCTGCACCAAGAGATGTTCAATTTTTTCCGGGAGGTGCATGCTGGTCTACCTCCTGGTCCGCCTCCTGCTGCTGGGCCTCTTGCTGCTGGGCCTCCTGCTGCTGGGCCTCCTGCTGCCAGCCCATCTCCTCCTGCCGGGCCATCTACTCCTGCCGGGCCATCTACTCCTGCCGGGCCATCTACTCCTGCCGGGCCATCTACTCCTCTTCAGCCATCTCATCCTCTTCAGCCATCTCCTCCTCTTCAGCCAGCTTCTCCTCCTCAGCCATCTTCTCCTCCTCAGCCATCTTCTCCTCCTCAGCCATCTTCTCCTCCTCACCTTGGTCGTCCCAGTACTCTTCCTTCCACTCTTCCCACAACATCTCCAAGGAGAACTCTTCGGAGTCGGCAGTTGCCCCTCCCAGAGCCTCAGCCCCGTGGGAAGAGGGGAAGGAAGAGGAAGTAAGTATTTATTTTCATCTTTATTTTTTTTTAATTTAATGTGTAATGGATAGGTATGTGATGATGTGGTTTTCATACACTTGTGGACCACACTCTGTATATAATCTACTTCTATGGGACCGGGTCCATGGAGGCAGATTGTTTGCAGAGTGTGGGTTATAAGTGTGTGAAAACCACATCATCACATACCTATCCTTGTTCATGATATTGATTGGTTTCTGTGATGTGATGTCCAAACTGTTTCCCGAATCACAAACAAAATTACCATTACAATTATCCATGATGGTATATTACTGTTTGAATGCCAATAACACAGCTTAAAGGTACAGTCAGAAAATTATTGATTACAAAGAAAACACTGTATTACGCATTATCAAGTTGGAAACAACAAAACATGGAGAAATACGTGTGACTTATGTGCTTAACCTTGTATCTATGCCTAGGAAAAATGACCACTTATTTGTTGTTCTGACATAACAACCTTTTAGATATCAATGATCAATACATGGTAAATAATATGCTGTATGAGCACAAGGTTTTACATATACAAATGCTATCCAAATGCCCTCTAGTGGTCAAATTGTATAATAATTACATGCACTCTTCAAGCTCGAAGAAATGAGCACACGAACCTCATAGGTTTAGCTAGCAAATTTAAATAAACAAAGACAAATGATTAATTGGTGAGAAACCTTTGATATCATTGATATTACAAAATTGACTTTTATAATAATGCAAAACATTATTTGTTTTCTAAACTGTCCCTTTAACAAAATTACATATGCTAACACATATTTGAAGCTTGTTGGTATATCTACATGTACTTGGTCAAAAATTAAATATTGAAATCAGATTTATATTGACGTGTTAAATAAAGTATATTTTCTTAAAGAGACATTATTGTGTTAATATTTTTTAAGAAAGACATTTGTTTGAACAATGAATATGGTTTAAAGTCCTTTTAGGAGTGGGGGGTGAAAATATGCTAACAATAATATATTTGAAGATTAAACAATGTGGAACTCATACATGATACAAAAATCAACATTTGCATTAAAGGGACAGTATACTATATTTTTAACAGAACTGTATGTAATAGACACTACTACAAACAACAAGATTAACATATACTGATATCAATATTACAAAGCTTCAAACACTTTCAAAGAAAATCGGGTTAGCTCTATTGAAAATATAGATGAACCCCCATTACAACCGTAAAACAAGACAATACACCATCATACACAAAACAGGAGAAAGCTGGAGATGGTACTCACATGAAACTTAGAGGCTTGGCGAGGAGTCTGATAATAAATTACATTTTCTTTGAACAGAAGCAAAATGAAACATGTATTTGTTAAACAATGGACTATCTAACTAGAGACAAAATAAAAAATTTTGATTTATAATGTGAGTGTCTAATGAACCTTTAATAAAATTTACAACGAAATTACATTTAGAAGAAGTCGGCATCATATATTTAGCATATGATAAAGCTAAATGCATATTGATTACTTTATTCTAACACAATAGCGCATATTTATTAATTAGATATCTTTAACATTAAAAACAACAGTCATTTTTCTGAAAAAGGAACATATTGTTGACAAACATATTAAACAACATGGACTATAGAGATTTGCACTTGCCTCGAAATATCATATGCATGAAAACATTTTGCTTTCGTTCGTTTATTCAACCAGACATCCAGCAAAAGAGAATGTGGTGGTCTTTATCAGCTACGGGTCAACAATGTAACATGATGCAAATAATACATATTATCAAGGTTTATAAAATTGGCTGCAGTCACAAACGTGTTTAACGTGCACAAACAAATATTGCGGGACTACGTAATCCAATCATACGTTTTTTTACCTTTGCATGTGACGTCTTAACATGGCGCTTCCTTGATCACGTAAGAACGCCATCCAATAAAAGGCACATTCTTGATCACGTAAGAACGCCAAAAAAAAAGGCGCATCCTTGATCGCGTAAAAACGCCATCCAATAAAAGGAACATTCTTGATCACGTAAGAACGCCCCAAAAAAAGGCGCATCCTTGATCGCGTAAAAACGCCATCCAATAAAAGGAACATTCTTGATCACTTAAGAACGTCAGTCAATACAAGGAATCATTGGACAGCCTGGCAGGTGACGTTTTGAGCAACATGGCGCATCCGAGATAGCTGAAAAACCGCAGCCAATACAAGGACTCAGTTGACAGCTTGGCATATCACTAAAAAACGTATTTATATTTTAGGAACTAGTATGTGTCTAGATTGCTATCTAGGAATGTCACCAAATCATGAATCATCTTTTCGGACTTGACTGTCCCTTGAACTATAGCTATGGTGTATATCTTTAACATTTAAAAGATACACATGAGAAATACATATGCCATTGATGTTTTAAGATATGTTTTGATTGTTTTGGAATAACAATAATGATACATGGATTGATTAAACGTGTCATTTATTCAAGTTTAAATATGGTCAGCCTACCTATAGCCATATATGGGAGGAGAATTATTTTGTTAACATATTTTTAAACAAATATTCATCATCTAAAATATTTGCATTACACACAGAGATTTATTTTGTTACACTTTTAAAATAAGATAGAATAGAAAATGAAATACATGTGCTGTCAACATTACAATAAGATTGTTTATTAATAAGATTATATGTCCTTGTTCATGTAAAAAGGACAAAAATGCTTTAGAAATGGAAATACATTCATTAACAATTGTGCTCACCATCCCTTAAAGGGACATTATTTTGTTTTTAAAAAGCGGATACACATAGACAATACTATTTCAATAAAATGAACACTTTACAGGGATTATATCATTGTATCAATCCTCAGATCATTTGTTAAAGGTGCATCAATTCATGCAGAGTTTCTAAATACACACATGGATGTGGAAATTGAAATATACATATATACACAAATAACAATCTATATATACATATATAAAAAAATTACTATGCTAATCATAATCATGCAATGATAAAGCTAAGAGAAAAATATATAAAGACAAATAATAAGATTACATTGGAGATGTTAATCTTAAAGTCATTTACAATTGTCTTACATATATGATTTTTAATATAAAAATATTTTTGGTAGGTCCCTTTAAGGATCAACAAGATAAACTAGAGCTTTAAAAAAATAACATGAAGAATGAGGACAAAGAATCGTGCAATTACATGTCTTTTATTAGTATGTAAGAAAACATCAACAACGTTTAGAAATAATCTTGTAAAAATAAGGAATATTTGAGCCATATGACAAGGTAACAGAGTGCATCACAGTCCATGAAGAGAGTTGCCAAGGGCCACCATAGCCCCATTGGAGACATATGACAAGGTAAAAGAGTGCATCACAGTCCATGAAGAGAGTTGCCAAGGGCCACCATAGCCCCATTGGAGACATATGACAAGGTAAAAGAGTGCATCACAGTCCATGAAGAGAGTTGCCAAGGGCCACCATAGCCCCATTGGAGACATATGACAAGGTAACACAGTGCATCACAGTCCATGAAGAGAGTTACCAAGGGCCACCATAGCCCCATTGGAGACATATGACAAGGTAACACAGTGCATCACAGTCCATGAAGAGAGTTGCCAAGGGCCACCATAGCCCCATTGGAGACATATGACAAGGTAAAAGAGTGCATCACAGTCCATGAAGAGAGTTGCCAAGGGCCACCATAGCCCCATTGGAGACATATGACAAGGTAACACAGTGCATCACAGTCCATGAAGAGAGTTGCCAAGGGCCACCATAGCCCCATTGGAGACATATGACAAGGTAAAAGAGTGCATCACAGTCCATGAAGAGAGTTGCCAAGGGCCACCATAGCCCCATTGGAGACATATGACAAGGTAACACAGTGCATCACAGTCCATGAAGAGAGTTGCCAAGGGCCACCATAGCCCCATTGGAGACATATGACAAGGTAACACAGTGCATCACAGTCCATGAAGAGAGTTGCCAAGGGCCACCATAGCCCCATTGGAGACATATGACAAGGTAAAAGAGTGCAACAGGCACAACAATAAACTTTTAAAACGGCCAAATGGCAACAATAAAAAAAAACATCAACATGTGGACGGAGGATTCTTATCTGCCACCTTGGAGCATCTCCAGATCCTCCACTTACTGGTCATCCTCTTCATCGTCCTGTGCATGTCCAGCTCCAGATTCAGGCCTTGAACTTAATCGCATAATTTCACGCAGAGTCAAGTCCTGAACCCGGAGCTGGGCCTGCATGGTGTCGTTCATCCCTCTCAGGACAGCTGCGTTCCTCAACACGGCCTGCTCTACTCTTGCTATACCTTCTAGCATGAGCCATGCTGAGTCACAGCCTAAAATAAAGAATACATTAAATATTAATGATAATTACACAACAGATGAAAAAAATAGAAAAGATACATTGTCATCATAAAGACAAATCATTCTTTACATCAATTAGTTTAAATTTATTCTTTACACATGAATTATGTTATTCAGACAGACCGAAATCATTAAAGGGACAGTTTACTCAAACATGTTGTCCGCTTTAATTGGTTTTAGATGATCCACTTATACAGCTTGAGTGTATCAAATCTTGTTAAAGGATTTATTTACATTGTACTTACATTAGCAATTTAAATATTTTAATTATACTGTGGTAGGCACACCTATCCTTAAACATTTTGGCATTGAGGACAAGCTGTGTAAACATAGCAACCTGAAGAAATTACATTCCCACTGGGTTAGACAAGAGATAATGTATAAACATTTGTACATTAATTGTTGGATCCAAGTAGTGGTGATTGGTATATGTAGTGATATCCAATTAAAGGGACACTGAACCTAAATATTTAATTGACTGATTCAGATAGAGCATGACATTACAAATATTTAAAAATTACACATATTCTTTAAATGTTTGAATTCTATAGCTAGATTTTGAATGCAAGAATGTCGCTTTTTAGGGCAGGCCATATTTGTTTATCAACTTTGTTTGTCCCTGCTGGTTGATGGATACATTCATCCAACAATAAAGAAATGATGTCCACAATTATTTTATTTTTTAAAATAATTATAGGCATTTCTTTGTTTCAATAAAGATATCAAGAGAATGAAGAATAATTCATAAGAGTAGTAAATTATAAATTTGATTAACATTGCATGCTCTATTTGAATCACAATAGAAAATATTTTCCTTCAGTGTACCTTTAAGTATCTTATAATGTTGATTTTGAATGATACTTACAGCTGTGCCTGGGAAGGACAATCCGACACCCAGGACAATGAAGGTTGAGACAGGGGGGAGGGATGGGATTGGGTTGGGGAGGGATGGGATTGGCTTGGGGAGGGATGGGATTGGCTTGGGGAGGGATGAGCTGATGCTCCGGGGTAGGCCGTACAGCTGGGGAGTGGGGAGTTGGGGTCTGGGCAGCTGTACGGGCCATAATACGGGGAGAGCGGCGAAGGGGGTTGTATGGGCGTTTTTTGGGAGGGGCAGGAAATGATAAATGGGAAGGGCCGGCAGGGGTCTGGGCATGGGCAGGAGTCTGGGCATGGGCAGTGGTCTGGGCATGGGCAAGGGTCTGGGTCTGGGCAGGGGTCTGGGCATGGTCAGGGGTCTGGGCAGGGGTCTGGGCAGGGGTCTGGGCATGGGGAGGGGTCTGTGACTGGTCAGGGGACTGGGCAGGGGCGGAAACCAGATGACCAGAAGTGGTGGATCCATCTGAAAATTTAATAAATATATATTAACATCTCATACATCATGAAATCAAATCAACGCATTTCAAATTGATTATGTTTTCAATATACTTCGAAGTGTGTTTGAATTTGTAAACAATTATGAAATGAGGATATGGTATGCATATAGGCACTCAGATGAATATCAATTACTGTCTGTACAATTATAACATTATTATTGTGTTTTGGCCTGGAATATGCATGTGACATAATGATGGCATGAATTATACATTTAAAAAAAAAAAAAAATTCATGCTGCCTGATATAGAAAGGGGGCAGTAGTGTATTTGAACAGACAAATAATATTCCTTTTTAAAGTGCAAAAGCTGTAGACTTTGAATGTCTTCAATGAAATGATTTCAAATAAAGCAACATGTTGGAAACATGATAGATATATTTCACATACCATTAGACTCCAAGGCAGCCTCTTCCTCCTCCGTCACATATGTTAAATCAATCTCTGTAAAACATAACATGTTGTGTACACGTTAAGAACAGATATTATAACATATGTTACTGTTGTTCAAAGACACACATCAATGTTGCATTAAAGATATACACACCCAAATTTATGATTTACATCATTTTGATGGAGCATACAAATTACATTAGATTTGTTATTCTCAATGATTCATATTTTTGATGTATTGTTTGTATTAATTTACAAATCATAAAAGCATAGTACATAGAACATTTAAGATTTCTCATGTGTGTATCACTTGATGACTGTTGTCAAAAAAGAACATGGAAACAAACATATGCTATACATCTTCTGAATAACAAATGTGTACGCTAATAAAGTTTTAATTATTAATCTTTCAATATTAAAAGAAAATTAATATATAATCAGAAGAGAAAATTATATGTTTGTTTCAAATGTTATGCTTCATCAGAATCATGCTCATAATATTGATTACCAATACACCTTCAATGACATATAAATGAGTCAATGGACTTACCAGGAGACCGCAAAGGTGGCTCTATGTCACTGCTGGATTTCTGTGGGCTCACCACACCAACTCTCTCTATGAATGATATAGATATATATTAGGAAACACATTTGGGATATCACTAAATCACATCTGTATCGAATTTTAAGATTAATCAACTTGAAAATGTGAAGAATAGAGCAGTCATTAAACCAGAAAATGCTTGATTGAATCAAGGGGATTCTGTTAAAAATGATGTATTGAACATATGTTTAATTTCAGACTATATTAGACATCAAACTCATCTCATACGATGCTATTGCATATCTAAATATACCCATTGATCAATGTTCTTAAAAGAATACACACAAACCACATTTTGAAGAGCAGCTGTTGACAAATCTAAACAAACACATGTGGCACATCGAGCCATTTGTGCAATGTACAGTAATCTTGTTTAGGACACAACACATATTTATCACAATACAAAACCAAATTGATTAGTACAAATATGTAATCATGGTGCTGTTAGAGTATGCTGATATCTATAAAGTAACTCCAACAGTGAATATGTGAATTATATATCAATATTGTTTAATCCAAAGAATGTAAAGATGAATGAATCTATTGTTTATTAAAGGGACACTGACATGATTAATTTAAATCATTGATTTCTCTGTTCAAACTGTTCAAAATGATTTAACATTGACTCCTATTATAATTTAAATGTTGCTACATTTTAATCTTAAAGGCAGATAAGCAATATTGTATTCAATAAATATTGTTTGTTGAAGGTATCCACCAATCATCAATAAAAACCCAGGTTGTTCAACCAAAATTGAGATGCAGATAAACGTACATTCTTGATTTTAAAATACATTTAGCAATAGAATATTTCACATATGATGATAGTATTATATTTAAATGTTTTTTAATATTGCATACTCTATCTGAATGACAACATTAATAATTGTAGATCAGTATCCCTTTAATATAAAATTATATTGATTTGACAATGTTGGTGTTAATGAATTCTCTACTCCATATGTTGATGTAATGAATGGGATTGAGCATGCAATTCAAATCTAATATGTTATTTAAGGATATCCGAAGAATTATTTAATTTTCATCTATTAAAGGGACATTACATATAAATATTGAACAATATGGATTTAGTATGTAATGTTCTGTCCATGTTTCTAAGACAAATGTCAATTAAAATGAGACATACCATACTGTGACAAGCCCTGCCTTAAGGATCCAGCAGCAACATCCATATCTGTAATATATTAAATGAGGATTGCATATCATTAATACAAATCATGCCATGTTTAAAATCTTTACATTATTAGCAAATCAATTTTAAACTATTAATCCTTTGGTAGTCCCATGAGTTAATTGTTTCCTCAATTCAATTCATGATAAATATATCCTGTACTCTTATTTTCAATCAGTTGTGTTGTTTACTGTAGCTTTAATTATTTTTGGTGTTATTTCATTCTCATCAATTGATGTGCATATGTTATAATTTATTTGGATTCTTCTTTTTTTATTATGTATAATATTGAAAATAAGAATACTGTATTCTTCACATATATAATAATTCACATTTCATTTTGACCAACATGTATAAAGCAATGCCACTTACAGCAAAGCCATGTTATCGTGTATGCGCAATTCCATTTTCACGATCATTGCGCAATGATTCAAATTGGAATTACGCATCCGTCATTTGACCAACATGTATAAAGCAATGCCACTTACAGCAAAGCCATGTTAACGTGTATGCGCAATTCCATTTTCGCGATCATTGCGCAATGATTCAAATCGGAATTACGCATCCGTCATTTGACCAACATGTATAAAGCAATGCCACTTACAGCAAAGCCATGTTAACGTGTATGCGCAATTCCATTTTCGCGATCATTGCGCAATGATTCAAATCGGAATTACGCATCCGTCATTTGACCAACATGTATAAAGCAATGCCACTTACAGCAAAGCCATGTTAACGTGTATGCGGAATTCCATTTTCGCGATCATTGCGCAATGATTCAAATCGGAATTACGCATCCGTCATTTGACCAACATGTATAAAGCAATGCCACTTTCAGCAAAGCCATGTTAACGTGTATGCGCAATTCCATTTTCGCTCTGTGACGCATATTCTGTAGAGCGCAAGACACATCATTCCTATTTCATGTGTCACTAATCTAAAATCAGATATCTAAACATCATATGTAGTGTATGTTGTGAGATCTGTATAGGTTTAGTATCTGACTATATACACATTTATTGCTTAAAAAAAAAAAATAAGATATTATATGAAGTTGGATAATTACCTGGTTCAGATTCTCCATCTCCTCCCAGGCCACCGGACGGAGAAGCAGCTGCCCTGGCCCCCGCGTCAGGACTTTCAGATCCCGCAGCTGGGAGGGAAGAAGAGGAGGCCGAGGATGGCGAGGATCTGAATCTTTTGGGGACCCGGAGATTGAGGAGCTCGCATAAAGTCACCTCATAAGGGAGTAGGTACAGTTTCCGCGGGGCCTCTCTTTTGCCACCTCTTTTACGGGCTTGTACCCAGTCCCTTATGAGGTTGACTTTTTTGGTTAACCGCAACCTCATATCTCCGAATCTCCTCATGATCTGATCCTGGGTCCTCTGGACGTCACACACCAATCTAACCGCATTGGTGATAGACTCCCAGAGGGCCTTCTTAACAGGCGCATCTGTCAACCTCCTCTTGTTCCCAAACAGCTGGGGATAAAAGTCCTTGACGGCGTGGACCAGTGCAGCGCTCTCCTCCTTGGTGAACCTGGGAGCTGACATGCCTGCTGGGTTGTCGATTTTTTTGTAAAACAAAATCAGATATACTGCCTGCAGGCATTAGAGAACTGACAAAGATGGCAACGTGTAATGGACTTTTATATGGTGAAGTAAACATGAGATGCACCATGGGACAAGTTATCTGTACATCTGATTGGATAAAAGTTTGAAATATTGTTAGAATGTCTGTGAGACCATCCTGACTCAAGTTGTGTTTGTGTGATGAACTCTGATTGGCCGTTCCTTAATGTTTCATATCTTAGTAACTTCCTTACACATACCTCATGGTGGTGCTGTAACTTCATTTTTCATGTAGACTTATTTGTAACTCATGGGCCTGTCATGCGGATATGTGTGACGCAGATTTAATATCCGTGATCCGTTAAATATTAATGATTAAATTTTATTTAACATCTAATACGGTTTAATAACGGTCTGTTTCTTTAATACAAATACACATTTAATATTGTATGTCTTTATTGTTCATAAAATCCATTTATTGACTTATTGTGAAGTATTGATATTGCTCTATTAAATGTATTTCATAATGCACATTGATTGTGTGCTATTGCGTGACATTAGACTCTAATGTTTAAAGATGCTAATCTGGTGTTTCAAGATGCGTTTCACACGCAATATTTCTGAATGTTCAAATTCAGGTTATAAGGTCATTCACTTGGATAATCTGTTTATAAATGTTAAACTACAGGTTTGTTTGTTATTAGTAAATAAACCTCGAGCTTGTATTTGTCTGAAGTGCTCATATATGTTATTGGGCAATGGCGTCTTTATTTTTAAATAGACATTACAAACAAACAATTGTATCAAATGATCTGTAGAGATAGAAAATTGTTTAGACTTTAAAATGTAAATCAATGTATCTTAGTATTTAGATATCCTCAACAGAAGAAATTTAAATGCACATGGTTGAGACAATCACATAAGGCATCTCTGTGCATCCACCAATCTTCATCTACTGAGCCTATCTCGATATGCTTTTCAAGCAAAGTATGTCAAGATAGGAAGAGATGTAAATACACTCTTTAAATCTCTTAAAGGGACACTGTCCAAACAAATTTAGCGTTGGTGATTCAGATTGAGCATGAAATGTTAATCAACGTTATAATTTAATCCGATTCTCAAATGTTAACAATTATCTTGTTATCTTTCTTTGCAAATCAATAATGATATTTGAGATTACGGACAATTTTTTCAAAAACCTGGGTTGTCCTTGATGATTGTTGGATAAATTAATCCACCACAAAAAACCAAGTTCAGTCCAGAGTACTGAAGCTAATAAATTATCTATTTAATGCCTTATTTTTAAATTAATGATAGCAACATCACAAGGAGCATTCATAATATGAGACAATTTTTAAATTTGCTTAAAATAGAATACTCATTCAGAATGTATAAATCATTAATTTTTTAACTGTCTCCCTTTAAGTATATTTTTAGTTCATGTCCCTTTAAATAAACATTTCACAATAATGCTTGAAATATCAGAAACCTAGGCACCTTCCTTTTGATAAATTAGTATAACATATGAGTCAATAAAATTTAGATTAACTTCTGGATTGTTTTACACACTGACTGAAATATATATTGTAAAGGAGGTATTTCGGAGTCTTCAGCTTAGAGGGACATTAAGCTATATGTTATGTATGCATTTTGGATAAGATTATAATATTTGAACAACTTAATATGTTTTGGTATTCAATCATTAGATTGTAATTATATATATTTTTTTATTAAATACATATCTACATAGGCTATTTTGATGCTGATTGTTGGTTGCACATAGATACCTTATGTAATTGACTAAGATATGTGCATTGATTTTTTTTTTTACAAAGTATATTTAAAGACTGAATGTAATTCTATAGTACTTTCTAAATATGTTTAAATTATTTTATGAATAATTTAAAAATCAATACACAATATACTTTGTGAATGTCCCTTTAAGGACCAAAACATTTGTAATGTTGATTTAACATTGTCAAAATAAACTAAAGGGGAATTAAAATTATATATAGATATGTGATGTCTAACCCAAGAGGTAAGATTTTAAAAACTACATAATATTATTAACTATAGTTAAATGACTCCACTAGAAAATCAAATCGATTAACCTGCCATCCAATAACTAGCTTGTGAAAAATATAAAGTTAAATGACCTACCATTTATAAATGTAAAATTTTAATAAATTTTGCAAATAATGTTTTGAGATACCTAAGAAAGATACAAGATCTTATAAAATTAATTTTACATTCAACAACACTGTCGCTTTAATGTAATTGAACCACTTCCCCTTCTTAAAAGTGAAAAAAAATAATTTTTGTGAAATTGACTACATATCCGAAATTATTTTAACATCTAATAATTTCAAAAGAAAAGCATCGATGGATCTCACTCCCCAATGAATGTTAAAAAAGATAGTTTAATGTAATATTCTCTGAATCAGTGGATTTTCAACAATTAAAGCATTATTTGATCTTATGCATGTGCTTGTCAAATAGACAACTACCAGTCATGGGAGTCAAATTGATTTTTATTGACAGATTATATGGATATTTATTATAATCTGTTCCAAATAGTGTATTTAATACTAAACTTTATATTATTACCATTTTAAAATTTAATAGTTTCTGAACCAAAAATAAAAATATATTCCTGGAAGTCATCAGATGCCAATCTGAAATGTAAAAAATTTTTTGACAAAAGTTAATACACACGTAGTCAAAGAATCATAAAATACATTTACAATCATCTTGTTTCTATGCTCTAACTTTGTTCAACATTTTTTAAAGATATTTATTAATTATATTTTAAAAAAATATATATGATTTTCGAATTATACATAAAAATGTATATCAAATTTCTATAATATATATGTTGAACATAAATGTAATATTTCATGTCCATTCAAATACCTCTATATCAACTATAATATGTATTCCTTTTTATGATTGTGATCCTTAAATATCTAATGATGAAATATGTATGACTAATTTATGTAAGCTACCAATAATCAACATTCTTCCTGTGATTATTAACTAGCATGCATTGGTACACCAACCTGGATAATGCATGGTCTTTGAAAGTCAATTCAGGGCTAAACAGTTGATCTTCAATAGGTGTCTTATTCATCATTTCAAAAATAGAGGACTGAAATCCCATCTAAAAATTAGAAATTCATCTAAGTGTCTGATTGTGATCCCTAAATATCTAATTAAGAACTAAATATGACTAATGTGTGGAAGCTACTAATATTCAACATTCTTCCTGTGATTCTTAACTAGCATGCATTGGTACACCAACCTGGATAATGCATGGTCTTTGAAAGTCAATTCAGGGCTAAACAGTTGATCTTCAATAGGTGTCTTATTCATCATTTCAAAAATAGAGGACTGTGAAATACCATCTAAAAATTAGAAAATCATCTAAGTGTCTCCAATAGGATGCCTCAACAGCCTTATTCTATTAAATAGTTGGCACTTACCATGTGAACATGTCTTTGTATGCTTTTCAAGGTCAGCAGATTTGAAAGATAATGCCAGACATGATCCTATTGGTATACTTCAATTTCAATCTTGGCATTTTCCACTGTCAGTCTGGGCAATCTTCACTGGCAGGCTTATAATTCTTCCCTTTCAGTCTTTAGATTAAGTCAGCTCCCTAATGGCATAAAAGGTTTATTCAAAACTACTACAAGTGTGTGAATCATTTCTCTAGCCCTCTCCCACCCCCCATTTCATAAGAAATTTCTGTCACTAGCTTACTGTGTAGCATCTTGTGTTATGTTCTATCAAGTGTGAAGATGAGTCATATTGAGCAGAACAAACCTCTAATGTGTGACATTGAACCATAGTCATGATAGAGGATAGTTATGCTAGAGGATCCCTTTCTGAGTATTTACATTTTAAGTAATGTGTAAACTAAATACTAGTTTAGAAAATGTATGCCATATGATGTATTTGTGTACAATTCATGCCAGCAATAGTCCAGACATTTATACTTACCAGCTGATATCCTCTTTAAAAACCAGGTGGCAAAGACTCGCTACAGGACCCAATGGCCAGAGCATCACCTATATTAATAAATGAAACACATTTTTAGCATTTGATGAACAATCCTAACATGTTTGCACAATTCTCTACTTGTCATTTCCCTACAGTTCACATCTATTGTTAATACTCCAGTGTAACTTCTATTCTTTACCGTCTAAAGTTGCGGTTGATGATGTCTGCTCTGACATTGAGGCCCTCGTCCCGGAATGGCCCCTCTAGAACAGGATCATCCTCCTCATCTCTGAGGAGGTTTCTGTCCGGCCGGACGGCCTGCAGCATCCCAGCCTGCTGTGCAATATTATGCAGGACGCTACAGGCTACAACGATCTTAGCCACCTTCTTTGGGTTGTACTGGAGGGCTCCTCCCGACCTGTCCAGGCACCTGAACCTCATCTTCAGGAGCCCGAACATCCGTTCAACCACCGCCCTGGTTCTCTTATGAGCCCTATTGTAGCGCTCCTCAGACACATCAGTCGGGCTACGCAAGGGGGTAATGAGCCAAGGCCGGCTCATGTACCCAGAATCACCTATAAATTATGAACAGAACATAATTCCAACCGAATCCTCAAAATAGTATTTGTAGTACAATAAAAAGTTTTGTACACGATAATCCATTAACAAATGTTTATTTTAACTTAAAAATATCTAGTTCAATATTATTCTCTATCTTCCCATTTCAGCTAAGACATGCTACATATGCGTATTTCTCCTAAATCAAGCCTTGTGTAAAATGCTAACTACATGGTTACATTACATTCTCTATCTGAGCATTTAAGGTAAGACATGCTACATATCTGCATTGAACTAAAAGACATTTGCGGAAAGAGACAATGACATGGTTAAATTGCATTAGCTAATATCTTCCCATTTCAGCTAAGACATGCTACATATGCGTATTTCTCCTAAATCAAGCCTTGTGTAAAATGCTAACTACATGGTTACATTACATTCTCTGAGCATTTAAGGTAAGACATGCTACATATCTGCATTGAACTAAAAGACATTTGCGGAAAGAGACAATGACATGGTTAAATTGCATTAGCTAATATCTTCCCATTTCAGCTAAGACATGCTACATATGCGTATTTCTCCTAAATCAAGCCTTGTGTAAAATGCTAACTACATGGTTACATTACATTCTCTGAGCATTTAAGGTAAGACATGCTACATATCTGCATTGAACTAAAAGACATTTGCGGAAAGAGACAATGACATGGTTAAATTGCATTAGCTAATATCTTCCCATTTCAGCTAAGACATGCTACATATGCGTATTTCTCCTAAATCAAGCCTTGTGTAAAATGCTAACTACATGGTTACATTACATTCTCTATCTGAGCATTTAAGGTAAGACATGCTGCATATCTGCATTGAACTAAAAGACATTTGCGGAAAGAGACAATGACATGGTTAAATTGCATTAGCTAATATCTTCCCATTTCAGCTAAGACATGCTACATATGCGTATTTCTCCTAAATCAAGCCTTGTGTAAAATGCTAACTACATGGTTACATTACATTCTCTGAGCATTTAAGGTAAGACATGCTACATATCTGCATTGAACTAAAAGTAGACATTAGCGGGGGGAAAATATATGGTTAAATTGCATCCTATAGCTGAACATTACGCTAACATTTTAAAACTACAGTGGCAATTGTCACAATAATTAGCCATGTTGTGCACAAATACTCACCAACGAGATAACCAGGGGGCATTTATCTTTCCTCAAACTGTCTCCACAGGGACGACAGAGAGAGGATGCGGGCATCATGACAAGCCCCTCCAAAATTCGCACACACATGCATAATCCTCATCTGTGCGTCACAAACATACTGCACGTTAAGGCTATGAAAATGTTTGCGATTTCTGAAGGGCGAGTCATCAATTGGAGCACGCAGCGCAATGTGGGTACAATCTATGGCTCCCAAGACATTGGGCATTTGAGCAATATCAAAGAATTCCCGCTTCAGGCGCCTCCAATCACCATCATTCTGTGGGAATCCTATGTATTGCTTACTGATACGTACCATGGCGTCCAGAAAGTTATCAAACACTACAGAGAATGTACCTTGAGCCAGGCCAAGCATGTACAGTTGTCCGGATTGAAAACTCCCAGAGGCCAGGACGTATAGACAGCTTAGCATCCTACTCATGGCGGGAACAGCAGTCCTTATTCTTATACGTGGCTCCAAATGAGGTTTAAGAAGATCGTAAAGGCCAATGAGCTGTTCGCGATCGAGCCGATACTTATCAAAAACCTCAAAGTCACTCATGTTTTCCAAGGTGGGTCTCACCCTGTAGACAGGAGGACCTCGAACCAGATGACCCCTTCATCTCAGTCTGAGCCGCCGAGGCTGCCTGATTCGGCCAACAGCTAGTTCGCCAATAGCAGCACCAGCAGCGTCTACCATGTTATCGTCATCCATCTTTCAAAACAGCGTAACAAGGTAAGCACTTGATCTGATGTGGATCACAAGTGATGCATTGGCCATGTTGTTTGGGGGATTTATAGTACAATTAGTCCAATGGTAGTGAGTTTGTAATGATTGCTAATTGTATTCACTTGTTTGTATGTGAGCGGCGCGAATGCTTTCACAGTGGGCGTTTATTTGTTGTTTGCTGAAATGTTAGTTTCAAACAATGATTCTCAATGTGAAAGTGTCAAATATCACACATACAGTGCATGTTTGTAATGTTTGATCATATGCGTAATCAATATTTCTTAAACGCGATCTTATAGTAACAAGCACACGTCCAGGCTAACATGAATGAAAGTGCATAGTTGTGTATAATGTGCATCGAATGTGATCGATCAATGTTGCTGCAATATTGTTTGTAAACGATAAAGTAACAGCTGCCATCTGTAATATTGTATATATAAGTGATTGCCGAGCAGGCAATATTGTATGCGTCCCTTTAAAATCGCAATAATAATTCCGAACTTCCCGTCTGCCATCTGTAGTATTGTATATATAAGTGATTGCCGAGCTGTAAATATTGTATGCGTCCCTTTAAAATCGCACTAATACTGAATAACTTCCGGCTGTCATCTGTAGTATTGTATATATAAGTGATTGCCGAGCTGTAAATATTGTATGCGTCCCTTTAAAATCGCAATAATAATTCCGAACTTCCCGTCTGCCATCTGTAGTATTGTATATATAAGTGATTGCCGAGCTGTAAATATTGTATGCGTCCCTTTAAAATCGCACTAATACTGAATAACTTCCGGCTGTCATCTGTAGTATTGTATATATAAGTGATTGCCGAGCTGTAAATATTGTATGCGTCCCTTTAAAATCGCAATAATAATTCCGAATTTCCCGTCTGCCATCTGTAGTATTGTATATATAAGTGATTGCCGAGCTGTCAATATTGTATGCGTCCCTTTCAAATCGCATTAATACTGAATAACTTCCAGCTGTCATCTGTAGTATTGTATATATAAGTGATTGCCGAGCTGTCAATACTGTATGCGTCCCTTTAAAATCGCAATAATAATTCAGAACTTCCCGTCTGCCATCTGTAGTATTGTATATATAAGTGATTGCCGAGCTGTAAATATTGTATGCGTCCCTTTCAAATCGCACTAATGCTGAATAACTTCCGGCTGTCATCTGTAGTATTGTATATATAAGTGATTGCCGAGCTGTCAATATTGTATGCGTCCCTTTAAAATCGCACTAATACTGAATAACTTCCGGCTGTCATCTGTAGTATTGTATATATAAGTGATTGCCGAGCTGTAAATATTGTATGCGTCCCTTTAAAATCGCAATAATAATTCCGAACTTCCCGTCTGCCATCTGTAGTATTGTATATATAAGTGATTGCCGAGCTGTCAATATTGTATGCGTCCCATTCAAATGGCACTAATACTGAAGAACTTCCGGCTGTCATCTGTAGTATTATATATATATAAGTGATTTGCGATCTGACAATATTTATTAATTGTCCCATTGAAATCGCCTTAATAATGCTGTTCCAAACTGTTGTTTACGTATATGTTGTATTGTAGTATTGAGTGTTAAAGTTCCGAAAGGGGCGGTACAGTGGTGAATCTGTGATGTGTATGGTTGAATCTTCTAATGACGTCATGATATTATTACCCTGCCTATGTAGTTCATAAATCCTCATTGTGTTGTTGTATTTGACTACATTGTTATTGTGTGCTGAATAAAATCTAAATGTGTGCTTTGTGGTTGCGTGATGGGTGATGCGTGCTATGTACATGTACGTATATATTGTGATTGTGTCCCACATATGCTGACTTCTATATAGCGGTCTGGCATTGTTGTTCCTTCCCATAAAGTGACATCTGTAATCTGGTGTACTGATGTTCTTGTTGTACGTAATTCCTAATGGTTTCTGGTGATGGAATCATGATGTTAAAAGTACAGTAAAATCCATATGTTGTGTTTTGTGATTCCTCTAGAGAATGTAATGTGTTTGTCCCCCATCATTTGAATGCACATGTATGAGTGAATGTTAAAAGTAATGTATGTGCATCCATGAGTGATCATGTGTTAAGCCTATGTAGATATGCTGTTGCTGCAAGCATATGAGTTGAATAACTGAAATGCAATAATAAAGGTAAATGAGAATTGTTTCCCATTGTGTAGTGTTTGTGAATCCTGAAAAGTTGACATTATTTTTGTGTCCGTTTAAATGTAATATTTTTAAAACTAAAATGTTGTTACTAGTGATGTTGATTTGTAGTTGATGTAATATAAAAGTCTGAAAGAATTTAATGGTGTTGTGAATATTCAAACAGTAAAATCCATAAATCCACCATAGGGAAATAGTCATTTCTTGATCTATTTATCATAGCTGGGTCTAACGCATGAAATCATGTCTTTTCTAGCGCTGGTATTTGGAGTTTTTCTGTCTACGCTATTTGCGTGCGTTAGGGAAATGAGGGTTTCGCGTGCACGAGCACGTCTTCCCAATAGAAGTCAATGGAGGCTCTGAAAATTGGTCATTTTTTTTTCTAAGACTGGTTTTCATTGTAAAGTGAGTGACGTCATGAGCTTTTGTGAAAAAGTAACTAAATCGTGTTCTTTTTGTAATAAATAAATATTTTGTGTATGTCATGTGGTGTATATTGTTTGTATGCATCGATGAGTGTATATTTGTGATAATGTTATTAGTTAGATGTAGGTATATGAGGGTCTTTTACCGTGTGTCAATGTAAGTCAATGGGAAAATGGATTTGTGTTGTTTTTTTTTCAAACACCCGAGATCTCGCAACTTTAATCCTTTGTATTTTGCTGAAAAATTATTAAATATGAAAAATAAACATAGTGTAGTGTTTGTATGACTGTAAGTGTAGTTTGTGTAATATTCTTTATTTGATTCGTGGATGTTTTTTTTGTCGGTATATGTTTACTACTGGGTCAGAGGTGTCGGTAGAAATGTGAGCGTTAGGTTTTTTTTGAGTGTCGGTAACTGAACTCTAAATACCGGAGTACGTAAGAAACCCGCGTTAGGAGCCTCTAACGCTGGTTTTCACGGCTAACGCCGAACTCCAAATCTAGGCCCTAGTGAATAATATTGCCATATGAGAAATGACCGCAAGGAGTAGCAAAGTGCATACTCTGTCTGCACTGTGACGGCAGCTTTCTCCCATAAGCCCAGTGTAATCATAAGATGCATATTTGGAGGATGATTGATGCATACATGACTGGATTTTCTCTGTGGTTTTGAGGTCATAATATCTGCATTTGTATTTTTGCTCTGATGGTAAAATGCAGCCTGCTGTGAACATACTAACAGGAAGAAAAATGTAAATATAAGGTACAATGCAGCATATGCTTTATCCATTTACATATTTTTCTTCCTATCCCATTCTTCTTAAACTGGTTCCATCTTTAATTCTTATACAGCCTAGCATATATATTGCAATAATCTTTCTGCAAGAAAAAATAGTGATCTCATTGCTACAATTCTACTTATTTCTGTTTCATTAATCAGATAGGAATTCACTTTTCTTAAAAAAATAAAATATAAAATAGTAAGGTGTATGTCTTAATTGACTGGACTAAATGTAGCTACTGGGTGAAAGTGATGACTGAATGTTCTATGTAACTTTTGTGTTCATTCTTTACTCAATGACATTGCCATATAAGAAGTGACCACTAGGAGAAGTAATGTGCAAATTTAGGGCCAGATTATGAGTGGAGTGCTATTTAGTGCTTACTCTAGAGCGCTAATTGCGTTAGAAGTCAAATTTGTGCACTTCGGTTTGCACTCGTATTATGAGTTGAAAGTAAAAAGTTTGCGCTCTTGCGCTAACCTGATGAGCACAAACAGCTTACTTATAGCTCAATTAGAATATTGCATGAAAAAAAGTAAAAAAAAAACTAACGCCCTACTCATGCTCTAACCCGATATGCAATAACCTGACTGCATATTCACTTATGCGCAAACCCAATGGCATATTCTAATGTGCCCTAACTCGACATGAAAGTATGAATATTTCACATTCCAATGTTCTTCACATAGAAGAATATGTTCTATTTATTCCTAAATATATATTTCCACATATATCTAATGGTATTTTGGTACAATATATATCTATACCTAAATATATATACATGATTATATATATTTATAGATATATACTGATGTATATAGGAATATCTCTTTAAAACCACATAGAACATATTATGCTATGTGCAGAACATTGGAATGTCAAATATTTACAGTAAATACATAGGTAAAACCTTTATAAAATATTAATATTGCATAAATATGATTTTACATGTTTTCCTCTATTTAACTGCAAAGTGCTCCAATGCACTTATATATATATGTCTATATATGTGTACACATTTATTTATATGTGTATATATGTCTGTAAAGACATATATACACATATAAATACATAAATACATATGTACACACACACGTACATACTGTATGTATGTATATATATATATATATATATATATATATATATATATATATATATATATATATATATATATATATATATATATATATATATAGTATCTAGGGGGTACCAGACTATAGCGCTTGTAGAAAGGGAGTAACATAAAGGGGAGCACAGTTTTAAGGTGTAACACAAATGTACTGATTTACAGCAGGGTATAAAAAAACTTTTTTGTGGCTCACCTTTTTGTCTTTTAGTCTGAGAAGTCTGTGTAGTGTCTTTGCTTCTCCTCTGTAGAGTATGGTAGTATTTAGAAATCAAAGATGATTGGCCTCTGTGTGGTGCCAGTTAAGGTATTTCTTTTCGAGAAATAAAATCTCCTAGTTAGAAAGGGGTTGAGTAACAGGCTTCCCCTCTCAGGGGTGTGGTAGATGCTTTTTAATGAAATAAATAAATGAAGCAAATGCCAGTGATTAGTGCAAATAAAATCTCCTTTATTTTAGCACAAAAACAAACCGGTGTTTGTGCTGGTGAATTAAAAGTCTCTTGGTGTTGTTAGGTAAAAACTTTGTGCAGAAATTTTGGGTATTTAACTTCCCAAACAGGCTGTGATGGTTGTCGCCTTGATTATGCACAAACAGTGCAGAGGATTCCTTGAAGATCTTTGTCTCCAGATGGTGTAAAGATTAAGGTTTATGCAAGATTTTGGGGTATTTTCCTTCCCAAACAGGCTGTGATGGTTGTTGTCCTGAACTTACATAAACAGTATAGAGGATTCCTTGATGATCCCTGTTGGTTTCTCTTTGTTTGCAAAAAGTAAAAAGTTCAGTTTTTTACTTTGAGGAAAATAACGATTCGTAAATGTTCCTGTGTGGGTTGTAGAAGAAGTGAGGTGTTTTGTAACCTCCACAGGTCTTGTCTTAGGATGGCGTTGGATACACTTGTGCTTCACAAGTGATCTGTAGAGTTGCGGTCTCGCCGGACCGGAAGTGACGTCACAAGTGGGCATGCCCTTACGCGTTTCGTGAAACTGTCTTCACTTCCTCAGAGGGTATGCCCACAGATGTCAGTGCAGAGTTATTTATCGTCCTTTCTATTAAGGAAGTTAATTGCTGCATTGTTATTCATTGTTATTAACTCACTTAAGAATTAATATTGGTAATTTGTTCTACTCATTGGAACAAGAGATATACTATTCCTTCTTTATTTGGAACAAAAAAACATGAGAAAAAGCTTAGTGCTAAAAACTGCAGGTGCAGCTTTTAACTATGTATTTATTTTATTATATGATGACAAAGAGGCTTCAAAAACGCTCCAATTGTGAATTTTTGGATTAGTTATGTTTATAAAAAGCAAGAGATATACTATTCCAACTTTATTTGGAACAAAAACATGAAAAATTGTGATGCTAAAACTGCAAATGCAACTATGTGTTTATTTTATTATTTGATGACAAAGAGGCCTCAATAGCGCTCCATTTTTGAGTGTTTGGGATAAATATGATTATAGAAAGGTGGGTTCTGTCCATTTTCACTAGGGATCCCTACTTGTTTGAAATGGGAAACATTTTTTTACTAAGTTAAAAGCACTTATATAATTAGGTTTTAAATATTGTCTACTTTTGTTTTATGAACAACAGACTATTTTTTTTTAAAAAAGTATGTCTGATTTCCTTCTTGTTAGACTGCAAACAGGCAAATAGTCTGTGAAGGATTTATTTGTAGCATTTCTTGCTCCAACTTTACCTATGTGTTTAAGGTTGTCAAATTCTTCTAATTTTTCAATTTTTTGAAACTTGAATTTTTATTTTTTTTATTTTTTGTGGTTTAAAGTTGCAGGGTAATTTTATGATACTGATTTATGGGTCACAAAAAAGCAGCAAGGTCTATGTCTTTGTTTAGACCTCTTGTTTGGAGTGATCCCAGGCGATGAATCCAATAGGTCTCCCTTTTTCGTAATTCAAGTAGTCTCTCTTTGCCTTTTGTATCTGGTATTTGTTCAATAGCTTTGATGAAAAAATGATCACTGTTTTTGTTATGGAACTGCTCAAAATGTTTCCCTATGCCATATTCAGAGTCCGCTTCCTTTATGTTATTAATGTGTTCTAAAGTCCGTCTTTTTAGACTCCTTATCATGCGCCCAATGTAAATTTTCCGACATGAGCATTCTATTAAGTACACAACAAATTCTGACTTGCAGTTCAGAAAACTTTCTATTGCTAATATTTCTTTGTCATTATTTATGATCCATTTGTTCTCTTCTTTGATTTTATTTGTGTGACTACAACATATACAGTTTTTTCTGCCGCATTTAAAGAATCCTTTTATTGGAGGGGTGTTTGCTTTGTTCTTTGTTCTTTTAAATAGTGTTAGTGCAAGGATGTTTTATATGCATTTGTTCTTTCTGTATATGACATTTGGAGGTTCTGTTAGTATATGCTCCAGTATAGGGTCTTTTTGTAAAATCCCCCAATGTCTTTTTAGAATTTTCTCAATCTGTTTGGCTCCACTATTGTAGGTGGTGATAAATCTGGTGTTAGTGTCTTGTTGTTTGTCTTAATCCTCGCTATCTTTTTTATTTAAAAGGCTATTTCTGTCAGTACTTTTTACCTTCTCATATGCTTCACTGACTGTAATTTCAGAATATAATTTATTTTTAAATTTGGTTTTTAGAGAAACTGCCACTTTTTCATCTTTGCTACAATTTTGCTTTATTCTCTGAAACTGCCCATAAGGTATATTGTTTATCCAATTTGGGTGATGGCAGCTGGCCGCATGAAGGTAGCCATTAGTGTCAGTCAGTTTAGTGTAGTTTTTGGTGTGTATCTCATTGTTTTCACAAAAGATAGTGACATCTAGAAAATCAAGAGATAGGTCTCCCCAAGTTTTCGTGAATTAGAGATTCATGTCATTTAAATTTAAATGGTGATTGAATATATTAAACTCCTGTTCTTCACCTTCCCATATAAGGATGTGTCAGGGTTTTTTCCCTGTTGTGTTTGCCATGTGCTGCTGGCAGCCATTTTACTCACCTCTCTTCCTGACTATGGTGCATTGTGGGGGATGCTGCTCAATTCCTGCACTTCCTTTTATGGCCGGACTGGTGTGCATCATCCATGTGAGACAGGATGCAGTCTCAGAATTGTGATGTCAGTATGCTTTGCCTTTGCGTTGTCTCAGACCTGTTTGTGAGAGTTCCTGTGTATTACCTGGCTGCCTGATGTCCTTCCTGGTTCCTGATCCCTGGCTTGTTCCTGACTCAGCTGTTTTCCTTGTTCCTGATTCCGGCTCGTCTGACTATTCGCTTTGGCTCCTGACTCGGCTCGTCTGACTACCAGCTCTGGTTTTGATTCCTGGCTTGTTATTTGACTTGTGGACTTTTTATTATTTTTTGCTATTAATAAAGGTGTGATTATTTTTGCACTTCTCATCTCAGTCCGATTCCTGGCACCCTGACATTACGCAAAGGCCATGAATCCTGATGGTGCTAATAATCGACCTTTACCTGCCATCATTTCCAGGATAGATGTACAGGATCACCGCTTGGATCAATTTGCACTAGCCCTGCAAACCCTGCTGACTCGCACTGCACATTGGGCTAATCCCTTGTGGGAGACTAATAAACCTGTGATTTCAAATAACCCTGAATTTGTGGCCTCCTTTCGAAGGGTATTTGATGTTCCGGCTCACTCCTCCTCCTCCTCTGCTGCTAAACGACTCATGTCCATTCAGCAAGGTACATGATCTGTTGCTTAGTATGCTATTGAGTTCCGAACGCTTGCCGCAGAGATAGGTTGGAACAATGAAGCCCTTGTTGCCGCCTTCTTTCATGGGCTCTCTGATGCGATTAAAGACAAAGTTGCTGCCAGAGATTTACCAGAGGATCTCGAGGCATTGGTGTCTATTTTGATCCTAATTGACATCAGACTCAGATAGAGGCCCTCTTTCAAGGAGCGCTTGCGGAAGCCTCCTGTTCCGTTGTCTCCTACGTGTTCGTTCCCACCCATGCCTCCCTCTCCTCCCATTCCTCCTGGTCCAGAGTCACCAGGTAATGCTGAGCCGATGCAGCTGGGATTCACGCGTCTCTCCACGGCGGAGAGGGCCTTTAGGAGGAAGGATGGGCTCTGCCTCTATTGTGGGTTACAGGGCCACCTTTTGAAGTCTTATCCTACACGGCCGGGAAACG